>NC_135743.1:28092500-28240000 GCF_041903045.1 Epinephelus lanceolatus
AAGACACTCAGTAGTAGGAAGTAACTAAGTACATTCTCTGAAGCTGTGTATTCCTCCACAATTGTTCGGTACTTCTACTTCACTTGAGTATTTCCATTTTCTGCTGATGTATACTTCTACTCCACATTTCAAAGGGACATGCAGCTATAGTCACTGTTACTTTTCAGATTAAGGTAAGATAATCTTATAAAATATAATGCACTGTTAAATATTAAACCAGTGAATTTCAACCTTTTTTGGCAAAGTTTTCAAGTCAGATAAAGGCATAAAACACCCACAAAAAACATAATTCATTTGCAGATGGTTGCATTTAAATAACTGTTCAAGTTCCGACCAAACAGCAATCTCCGGGGCTGAGGGGCCAATCCAAAAGTCCTCAAACCTGCAGTTCATTGAATGGCCACTTGAGGCTGGCTCCAAAACAGTGTTAGTCCCCTCAGACCCCCATGTTAAAAACGTTAATGTTACAGCAGAAATAAACATGTTTACAGCCTGGTGCAAAAAACAGTTGTGTGGGATGTGAATTTTGTATATATAACTTAACCATTTGCATTTTATTAAGGCCTAAAGTTATGCATACTTTTTTAAGGATGGGACCGCTTGAGTGACAGGCTGTCTGCAGGGTGTCGCTACAGTCTATGAGTCAGATCAACCCCTCACTTCCTCCACAGCTCCAGCCTCTTGTCTAATTATGGTCACTTCTGGCTTCCTCTGATATCTTGTCACCCTGTGGGGAAAGCAGGCAGCCCCCTTTGGTATATTGGTAACCACTGGACTAGTTTACTACAGATAAAGTAGTTAAAAATAGCTAATCACTGACCAGCTACAATAGTAAACTGCTGATGCACACTGAAACATCAATAACACTAATACTGTTATACACAACCAGAAATCAGTCACAATTAGTCTGCACCTTTACATTTGATACTTGAAGTACATTTAGCTGATAATACTGCTATGCTTTTACTTGAGTAGGATTTCAATGCAGGATTTTTACTTGTAATGGAGTACTCATATATGGTTATATTGGTACTTTGACTTCAGTTAAAGGCCTAAATATGTATTCACTATTGAGGATGTCCGGGTAAGAAGATGCACATAAAAATGCAATCAAAAAAATATTACAAATTAGCATTGTAACCCTTATTTTATTGAATGTTAGCTGTTAGGAAATAATGTACTGTCTTGCTGAAGAAACCAAACCTCTAAATACTTTTGGATGAGTCACCTTTTCACACTGTCCTACAACAGTTTACCAGAGCAGTCTTACATACTGTATGCTTTTGTCATACACATACAGTGAACCAAATGACATACAAACCCTTAACAGTGGCAGTGCAGGTGTTAATGCTCCTATCTGTCTTTCAGTTGCAGGAATGTTTTAAAGGTTATCAAGTCATGAGTGATTTTTAGGTATTTGGTCATGAGGAACCATTGTGAATCAGCAGAAAAAGTACAATGTTCCACACACGCTTCAAAGTTGTGTGAACAGTGACTCCTGACAGATCCCACCACTGAAGTGCCAACCAGCGAGTAGTAGCCTATGTCACATGCCTGCGGCGGCCTCACCGAAACTTCTAAAGATTGCCTCTTCATGCCTTAATTATCAACACATCTACCCTTTCTATAAATCTAAAACAATGTCCACTCTTCTAAGACTGACTTTGATTGTTGACCTTTGGTGAAAGCCATGACCACAAGTGTGCCTTATTGATTCCTTCTGTAATGTGGATGTGATATTTGAACAGGGAGTCATGCCTCTTATTAGCGCCACATGCTGCCATGTGCCATCTCTCCCTTTCAAGTCTGCCTTTCTCAGTCATTTTCTTCAAATGCATTGATCCTGAGGAGGAAACCAGCTTGTTGATCAGAATAATTACTGTCAATATGGGCATGTGTGTGTGTGCGTGTGTGTGTGTGTGTGTGTGTTTGAATAATTACTGTTATCCCCCCGCTGAGAGACAGAGAGAGAGTGAAGCGTGTGATTAGACCGTCAACCTACTCAGTGTGGTCCCTGACAGACGGCACATGTTCGCACGCAGGAGGCACACGCTCAGACACACACACACACACACACACACCCTAAAAGAGCACAGTGCAGTACACACTGCGGGCCACCTTCAGACAAACAAGGACATAATCTAACAAAAAGCAGCACTATGGCATCATACTGGGAAGCAACAGCTGGTCTGCTGATAATAATGGTATTTGAGGTTGTGTTTCTGTTGCATCTTTAGATTCATAGTGAGGAGTTAAATATGGACTTAAGTGAAACTATAACTTTACCAGAACAGGATATACAGTACAGAGACAGAGACAGATGAATACACACAAGAGCTTGTAAACTGTGTGTAGAGACTAAGAAGTTGAACCAAGCAAGGTGTATTTTTCAAGCAATGACTTTGCTCCAAAATGTGAATTGCTTTTAATGTTTGTTCCTCCATTAGCGTACGTTTGGATGACAAACTGCGCTTTGCTTATCGATGTGTTGAAAAGTACCCTCACAGAGTGTTTGACAGGAGGATTTGGACAATCAGGACAAGAGTCTAAAAGCCCAATTTTCATTTGCTTTCCATCTGAGTGCCAACAGAACCTGATGTTCTGGGGAGGATAAACAATGCCTGTCGCACCGCTCAACACGGGAGATGAGCAGACAAAGGAGACTGGCATGTGGACAGACAGGCAATGTGGGCAGACAAGCAGATAGAAAGACATGTAGATATTAAAGGTCTATCATCAGACAGACAGACAGGCATGTACATACCATGATGGACAGATTTCAAATATGTAAAGCATTTGCGGTCAAGAATTTGCCTGTGTACGTCCCCCCGGGGTGGGCATGTGTCTGTCTGTATATGTCAAGGTTCCCACACATGTCAACCAAAGAACTTTCAGAACTTTGCCGTAACTTTGCATAATGTTTTACCATTTCCTCAACTTTATTTAAGTAGTTTGGGCAACCTACATCGTGATACAGCCATACTTTATGAAACACACACTCATTTCTGAAGAAAACTGCGAGTGTTTAATAACTTTACTCCCTCATTAGACATAACCGCTGCCAGCTAGCTGCAAATAGGGAAGACCGCCACATGAGGGTACCTCACAAAATATCAAGGCTGTGCTTCTTTTTAGGGGATATAAAACTGAAGATTGTGTAAATGTCAATGCAATTTGACATGTCTGGATTATAAATTTGGCATGTCAGTTTGCACTTATTTCTTGTTAAACAAACATTTGTTTTACAGGCATGTCTAATGACTGTTTTGTGGCCTTGCCTGAGCCTGAGTGTTCACGATACCTCAATGAATGGACCACCGTCATGTCTCGTCCGTCTTCCCCCATCCAAGTGGTTCAATGACCCAACACAGTGGGTGGATATTTCATGTATACATGTCTGAATCAAGATACCTGGTGATTCAATCAAATATGCAGCCTATATTTGATTGAATCACCAGATATTGTCGACTGTTAACAGCCAACTGTTTGATCTAGGTTAAGATTTAGTTGGAGATGACAGTCTGATGTTGCTACACTGCATGACTGTACTGCAGCAGCCTCCCACACAGACTAGCATTAGCTATCCATCAGTAGTAACTGTCAGCAGCATCATTTAGCCATTTACTACACTGACAGTGGATATTCACGAATCTTAAGTGGGTCGAATCTCAGTATGAAAGCCTTGGTTAACTTGCTACATAACAGCTTTTCAGCATTGTCATGTTTCAGTCCTGATGTGACAGCGTGTTTCTTTCCCCCAAAAGGGGGTATGGCCTTGACTATGACGCCATTTATGTATTACTTGATACCGGTTACATCTCAATGGTCACGCAGCGCAGCACTAGATTTTACATTAGTAAAACAAGTAACATATTTTATGTAACATTCGACATGTTTTGGGATTTTTATAAACATGTTTTAAACAATGGACAAAACAATATACATTCAAAACATTTCCAGAAATCCTGATATCTGAATATGTGTCCTCCCTACCTTTAAATATAGGACAGATCTTCCACACGCCTGCAGCCCCCTCTCTGTTATACTGCCCCACAGCCAGTTCCATGTAGAAGAGAGGCATGCCTGCTATCACCATGAAGAACAGGTATGGCACTAGGAACGCACCTGCACACATAAAGAGACAAGTAAAACTTCATCTGGAGATGAAAAATTACATTCAGGAGAAAATGAAAAGTTTAATGACTCCATATCAATTATAAAGTATGAAAGTGGATAGTACTTTAGTGACATTTGTTCAGGGCCCTTTTGTAAATAAGGTATAACAGCCTTTGAAAGGTTTTTGGAGATATTATAATTTACCAAAAATGATAGGCTTACAGAGCACCTGTACAGTCATTGGGTAGGGAATATGGTGATTATCAATACTCTTAAAAATAGTTTGGGTTCAGAGCACCTTGGTGGCTTGGAGGTTAATGCCCTTCCCCTTCTTCCTACTGCCTCTAGTGAATTTTGCTGGAATTTACCGCAGCACACTAACAACAGCCAATCAGAGCCGAGGAGTCTCTAACGCAGCTGTACTACTCTTGTGCGGTCAAACTGTCAAACCAGGGAGCACTGATCAAATGTGAATCAAGATTTCGTTACTGCATTGCCTAAATCTCACCTTAAATCTTTTCAGAAACATAGTTTAGTGTACTGTTTAGCTGTAAAATGAGAACTTTTGTGACCCGCCCACCATGTTGGAAAGTATTAAGCACAGCTCACCAGCCGGACCAACATTCTCATTCTACAGCTGAACAGTACACTAAAATATATATATATATATATACATATATATATATATATATATAAATATGATTTTTTATTTGTTTTGATAGATTATCAGTCTCATTTAATGCTGTGTGAATACTGAAACAGTTGCAGCAAATAAAATAAAAGCTATTTTTCATAAAAGTTACCAACTACAACTTTAAGGCGCTGACCATGAACCAAAACACCCCTGGTTTGCATCCAACCAGGAACCTTTGTTGCATGTCATCCCCCACCCCCCCCCCCCCCCCCCCCCCACCCCCCCACCCCAAGTAACTGGGTTAACTCAGTAATATTTTCCCTACATACAGGTATGACAACATGCGACATTCTGTAAAATATAGGGACATATGGTCAGCCTTGACGGAAGCCACAGTGTCGTTTATAGCTCTTAAACATAATGAGGGCTCTATGTTAAACAGCCATAATTAGTGGCAGTGATTGTTAGAGCTAATCTATTCGGAGCAGCTGTGGTGGTTTTTCCCCTATTTTGATCTCTGTGAAGGGGCTGAAAAAAAAATCTCAAACAACAACCAGTGAGCACATGGAGCTGAAACACACACACACACACACACACACACACACACAAACACCTGTGTACATGTGCAAGTAATGTGTATGCACATGACTGCATGTATACATGCAGTTGAAAATATAAAGCATGCAAACACATGTGAATAAATTCCACCTTCATTTCACCTTCTTTTCACCTTCTTTTCAACACAACCACGCGCACACACTCCTTTAACCATTCCTTCAGTACTTTTGTAGGAGAGGAGGATGATATTGTTCTCACATAAAGCACATCCTACATCCTTCCTTTACTTCCTTACTCCCTTCACCATCCACCCTCTTTAGACATGGGCCAACATTAGCTTCTTCCCCTCACCCCTTCAATCTAGCTCACCTCCTCCATTCTTATAGCAGAGGTAGGGGAATCTCCAGACATTGGCGAGGTCCACTGCGAACCCAATCACAGACAGGAGGAAGTCGATTTTCTTCCCCCAGGTCTCCCTCTCCTCCTCTTGGTTGGTCTGAGGAGGAGTCGGAGCCACTATGGTGGTTGAGGTGAACTGGACCCCATTCTGCTCTTTCACCAGGATCAGCTCCACCTAATGAGTTAGAAGTCATGTAGCTAATACTCAATCAGATGCAGTAGGAGCTGAATACACACTAGGGTGATTTAAAAACTCATTTAGTGGCCAAAGTCTCATTCTCCTGCTACCCACACATGACAGACGGAGACAGTCACCTTCATTTCATCAATTCTTCATGCAATAGTCGAGGCTTTATATTCTGTCCTCTGACAAAGTTAATTGTAGATTTTAAGAATTATATTCAAGAAGTCACTAAGTTCATTTTAGTCTCCAGGAAATTCAAATTTTCTTCACGATTATGGTTCTTTTTCAACCCAATGCTTTTTAGGTCTGCATAAATTGAGTCAGACACACCAAATCAGAAAGAAATGCTCTTAATTAAGAAGCTCGCCCCGTGCTGGGATTCAATTGGGTTTTCCTAATCAGACTGAATTGTATGCCATTAATCCACTACATGTGTGTCAGATCTGCACTTACCTCTTTGGGGCCCATGGTGTTGGAGGTGGGCTTCTCTGGGGCTACAACCGAGGACATGAGGCCGACAGGGACTCTCTCTGTCAGCATGGAGGGGTGCACAGCCTTCGGGAGTGAAATGCCAGCGGTTATGGAGGAGAGATGACAGTAAGTGCAGCTGTAGAGTCTGGAGAAAACACAAGGTGGAACTTTATTATTCCCTGTTTGGGATATGGGTTATTATGCAAATATAATCAGACTTAATGGGGCTCTACACAACAGTAAGGGAGAAATTCAGCACTAAAAACTGTTAAAAAATCTGATTAATCTTTCAACATGTTAAGCAGACTGTATGGGAGATAAATACACAAGGATTATGGGTAATTAAATATATTACTTCATATCAAGATTTCAGGTTGCTATATAAAATACAGAAAAAGCAACAGAAAGTGGGATCCAGGCTGACGGCAACAGGAGAGCGTCTCCACCAAGCCATCGCAGTGTGCTCATTTAATTTCACTCTTGTTGATCGCCATTTTGCACACAGATTTGGCCCAGTGTCTACTAACCCCATCTCTCCGCAACATGTTGTCCACCACATTTTGTTCAAATTCCCGCTCCAAACTTTTCACTAAATTGATCTTTAGTAGAAAAAGTACCAGTATTAGGCCCTATTCATTTTTCAACTGTAAGAAAGTGATCATAAAAACACTGTTTTAAAATTATACAATTGAAAATATGTTTTTTTTTTTGCTGTAACATATTTCTGTTTGTTTGGTTTTTTTGACTTAGTCTAAAATTTGTTTTGCAAACTGAATATCCATCTGATCTTGCAAGGCTTATGTGAGCATTTCAATATAATTTAAACCTCTCTTACTCCACTGAACTGCTAAAGATGATGGCAAATTGCAAATAATGTATTCTGTAAATTTCCTGTCAGCATAAGACAAGAGATAACACCATAGTTTAAGGTCAAATGCTACATTATTAGAAATAAAATGACTCAAGGAACATTTCATAAAAGAAAAAAACTGTTTCTAGGGAATAAAACACTCACCTTTGAAATATGACAGGTGAAAGCTCCTCTTGTTTTCAGTTTGGACAATTTAATTCCAGTCGCGCTGACAGTCTTCACTGCGCTGCAAACTGGTGCTGATCATATTTACGCAGACCGTCCTTGACAAGTTGGACTCGGATCCAGACTGAGGCAAAAATATTGAGGGAAGCTGACAGAACAAAAAAAGATATTAAGCGATAGAGTCACAGTAAAACAGAAAAAGATGAGAGGAACTGGTAATCTAAGAGGAGTAGAAGAAAACCCTCCCACCCTCCTTGGCTCCAGTGACAGACACACAGAGCCCAGAGTACCCTGTGGTCTGGTATGGAGATCTGTCTGCGTTACCACTCTTGTATGAGAATCAATCAACAACTCCCCCCAATCGCCGTCACTCTCCTCCCTCCCACCTTACCCAAGCTTTGTCTGTTCCTCCTCCTCTCTCTCCAGTCATTGCATTTTTTTCTCACCTGATTTAAGAATTTTTCTGGATGTCTTTTTGAATGTTAATCTGTTAAGTAAACACAAAAATAAACAAATTAAATATTGCAACATGAACACACAGATACAATGAAATTTCTTGTAAGTGCCATATTTGAAATATTCTGTCTGCCTTGACTATCATCCACCTGATGCTAAGGTAACCAGTATATAATGGAAGAACATTATGGATCTTTCATCGCCCAAGAATACAACTGCTGAGGCAGTAGCTTTAAGGTAGTCGACCTCCAGTATGATCTAGTCTTCACTGGACTGAGGATTCCAAGTCATAACACAAAGAGCAGTTGTAGGTTGTCACAACAAGGCATGACATGAAAATAAACCATGTTATGTTAAATAAATAAATAAATAAATAAAAGTGATACCTGTAGAGTTTGTCTCTTGGGAGATGAAAGATAAATAAATAAATCTTGCATTGTCCCTATGCAAATACAAACTGTGATTGTTACTGCATTTCTTTCACCTCTAAAATCATCCCAAATAAAAACATAGTGACATTTGTTTCTGGATTTTGATTTTAAAAGTTATTATTAATTGTCTTATTGATTCGAATGGAGATCTTAATTTTGCATCCGTTCTCCAATTAACCCTGAGGGTGGTGCAACAGTGTGACAGTTGTGGCTAAAGCTTCTTGTTATTATGTTAAAGTAACTTAAGTAATGTGTGTAACTGTAGCAGGGTTGGCAGTAAACCGGTGTAAACTCCTTAACCAGTAATCAGTGCAGCAGGATGTTGTTTGTGATAAGTTATGTCTGCGAGAAAAGATGTGAACACTGTTTAAAGCCCCTGAGAACTTGGTCTGAAATCTTACACCAGGGGTGTCAAACTCATATGGGCCATATACAGCCCAGTTTGATCTCAAGTGGGCCGGACCAGTAAAACCACTGCATAATAACCTATAAATAACAATCCCTTCAAAATATTCCCCCTTTATAGTGTAAAGAAGTCAGGGGTGGACTGGGACACAAATTCAGCACCAGCCCACACGTTTCTACCTATAATCCTCTATATGCTTGTACACACTACACAAACACTGTCCTCAGAATCAACTGCATACGAAAATCAGCAGTTATTGTTTAATTCCAGACTATAAAGTAAATGCAATAATGAATTGGCCACAAATGGCTATGTGCTTATTATTTAACTTAAAATAAGAGCATATGACTCTATCCTAATGCATGTAATTTTATGCACGATATAAATGTCTGCCCAGCCCTGCTCTTGTATTACATAAGCCCAATTTATATCTCCATGGCTCACAGCCGTGAACAAAGGAGATATAAATTGGGCAATAGGCCCTATAGTCGACTTTAAGTCAAGTTATTACAACAAAAAAATCCCACTTAATACTACTAAACAGGTTTTCCTCTGGCTAAAATGTAATGCATAGTAGGCTTAGGCTATGCCTTCACATTGCACCTGTCATATTTCTGGTCTTATCCTCCTCATCATCACGACTGGGGTTAGTCTGTCCCTCAGCTTCATTGTCCTTAGGACTGGGAGCACCACCTAATGACAATTGCATGCACCCACAGGAAAAAAGCAAGCACATATTTTCTTTTAGTTCAGATTTAAATTAGATTTATAATGACTTAATGCAATACCTAGTAGTCTAATAATAGTAGACACCTAGAAGAAATAGTAATTTGCCAAAGCTAACCTTGCAACCTACACACACAGGAACATTAGCTAACATTAATGCACCTGCTATAATAGCGCCGTCGGCTCCAGCTCCATCCAGCAGCCCGTCAACCAACGCCGCGGCCAAATAGGTCGGTTATGTTGGAGCACTTTACTGCCTATTCTTGTAAAGATTTAAGTTTTTTTATTGGAGTTTTTTTCCGCGCCACCCTTTCTTTTTTTACCGGCTTTATCCATGTTTTTTGTCTTTCTCTTTTCTCAGTAGCTAGCACTAAGGGTCACACTAGCATGGTCTGCCGTGAGTAATAACTGATCACAGCGGCTGAGCCAATCAGATTTCAAGAAAAACGAGGACCTCTTTCCTATTGGAGGAGGCCGCTCTTATCCCCTCCTTCAAGCAAGATTGACATCTACGTTCCCTCTGAATATCTCACAGCAGTCAAACAACATGGGTGGGACGCGGGATTCGTCGCGAACTTCCCGATGGCCAATCCGCCATTAAAAGATGTTCAAGTGCATTATAAAAACTTTCATCCATTTACAAAACAAATGATGATATATGGAGAAAAATATGTGCAAATTTCATGAACAAATCTGAAGTTTTTCAGTGCCTTAGCAATGGGGTTTCACCCATATTGCTTTAAGATAGAAGTCTGGTCCAGATTCTTTTGTACTGAAGCTGCTGGTTGACAATATTTTGCACAATGTTTAGTATCGTTTAGATACAACCACAGTCAGCATTCATTGTTATTTTAGAGAAGTGTATTCCAAGCAGGGTGGAAAAGCCTCTGAGGCCGTGGGCCGGATTGGACCCTTTGGCCCCCCGCCTATGTTTGACATCCCTGTCTTAAGCTGTTCTCAATAGCTCTATACATTTCTGACTCAGACTAATGATCACAGTTAGGGTTTAAAAAAAAGAGCAAGTTCAGTCATTTAACATAAAAATATGGATCTGGATTGTTTGAGTATGGTGTGCTAGGATTTGACTGACTATGTCCTAGCAACTTGATCCCAACAACTATGATCAGGGTCTGATTCACATATGGTTAAATCTCGAATATTTCATAGGATCAAGTGACATCAACATTTTCCGGCCAAGCCCAGAAAAGCCCTCATTCTAACACAAATGCAGAACTCTCTCAATTGAAAAAGAAAAAACCTGAGCTGTGGCAGTTCAGTAGGACGCCATCACCGGTAGTAGGCGCTGACTGAGCAAATAAGTTTCCAGGGCCTCTAATTTCAGTGTTAACTCTACTCTATAAAACAAAAACAAATCCCTCCCTGCCACCTTATCCTTTTTCTTTTCCTTGCTTCTTTTCCCACCCCTCAATAGACCCCAATGACCCACCAGCCCACCTTGTCAATAGGCCGAAATCTCATTACCTGTAATGTCCAACAGGCCTAAACACAATCAACCCTGTCACCCAGACCTCTCCCATTTCAACTCAACCAAAACAGGGCCGGGGCTTTAAATAACCCAATCAGCCCGCTCCCCACGGACAGATTTATGACCCTCATGTCCAGAATGACAGCTTGTTGTTTGCAAGCCAATCGTAGCGATCAATCGGCCACTAATCCCCGACACCAGCACCGGCACCACAACACACACACACACCTCTAAAGTGCAATCATCTATCAAGCCTTGGGCCACATATCAGAAACTGGTGGGTTGATGTAGGCCGCGCTGAATGTATGAGGTTTCCGATGGAGCTCGGACAACGATGAGGTGAACATAATCGAGTGTCTTGTTTTCATAAATGCAACAGCTGAGACCCAGAGGAGAAGGGTAAAGAGGAGGAGGGGGGAAGAGCAGGAGATGGGTGAGGCAGGGGAGGAAGAGAGATAGGAGAGGGTGGAGGAATGGTGCAAGGGGAAACAAAGGGGAGGACAAAAAGTGGTGGCAAAAGTGAATGCATTCTATATTGTGCATATTATGTAACCCTGGGCCTTTAAGAATCACCTGTCTTTCTAAATGAAAGCTGCTGTAATTAATGTGAATAACTAACGGTTGCTCTAGCTTGCTCATATAATACCTCTAATACCTGCTGTCCTGAAATAGAACGGAAATGCACACACACTGCATACTAGCTGGCAACAAGAATGTTCTGCTGCTCTGCTCTGTTGAAGCTGTTGGATCTGAATCTATAAGGCAGAACATATACTTTAAGAATCAGTGTACCACATGGTTTCCTTCCACTTGTCTTGCTTTGTGTGTGAGCTTACTCCTGCAGGAAGAAAAAAAAGACACAAAGGAGGAATGAGGGCAAATTCTTTGTCTATTGAGTCATGACCATAACCAGTGATTCCAGACAATTAGAACTTACCCCCCAAACACAGACGACCATTTTACCTGCTGAGCAACACAGTGGGGACTCTTAATTAAGTCTCATTCAGTCATAAATGTGCATGATACAATCTGCAAGAGAGAATATTTCTTGATTAGAGGAAAACATTTAATTGGTGCTCACTACATTGTCTGTGGAGGTAATGAGAAAATACTTTGTTTGAAGTTACATACCAAGAATAAGAGCAGCTAATACCCCATTGCACACAAGGCAATATCAGTAACCTCATGAGACCCTGGGTCCTCACGTGAGGACAATACATTTGGGGTTTACTGCATCTTATACTCCATTCTGCTTAACTTAGACCTGTTGTCCTCGTTCATGGACACTTCTTTGTGCCATCTAGTGGTAGTAAGACCACAATACACAAATCCATATAAAAACAAGATGGCAGACATCACTGCCAAGTCAGTCTGCAGCCAACCCCAAAATATAAGTGGGCAAGGCACATAACCTGATCACATTAAATAGTTCAGACTTGTTTATTTATGATTAATAGTTGATAGTAGTTTGATATGCCAACAAATGTTACTATTGATTAAAAAGTAGTCATTTGAAAACATTGGGAATTTATTATCATCGGGTTTGAGGATATGGGGACTTTATTACTATTGACTTTGTAAATTTTTTTATACAATCCAGATCCTACTGATCCTAAATAGCCAGGAGAAATTAAAAATGCATACCAAACAACAGCTAAGGTCTCAGGAGGGTAATCACTCTCCACCTGTATACACCTTATGCAGACAGCTCTGTGAGGCTACTGATTAGAATGTTTTGCATAATGGCCGTTTGGTCATAAACCAAAAAAAAAAAAAAGATAATAATGATGACGTTGTGGAAAAGATACAGAATAAGTTTTTTAAATTAATCGAAAGGGGGACATGAATGGCTGTACCAAATTTCACTACAATCCATCCAATATCTGCTGAGCCATTTTACTCAAAACCACAAATAGGAACTCTCATTGTAGCGCTAGAGGGCAAGGTGATGACCAAAGTTGTTAGGATACATCATCTGGGAACTATGAATGGCTCTAAAAAATTACTTTTAGCAATCCATGTAGCAGATGAGCAGATATTTCTCAGAATAAGTGAAAACTTTGATCTGCTGGTGGCACATGAGGAAAAGAAAGGGATCACAAAGGTCAATAGAAGTCATTCTCTGTGGACCATGAATGGCTGTACAAAATGTTGTAACAATCCATGTAGTACATATGTAGATATTTTTTCAGGATAACTGAAAACTCTGACCTGCTGATGGCACAGAAGGAAAAGTCAAGGGTTCACCAGGAGTCATCCTCTGGGGACCATCAATGGTTGTGCAACAGTTCGTGACGAACAATCAAATAATTTTAGAGATATTTCAAATGAACAACAAATAGGAACAGTACTTGTAGCACTGGAGGAAAAGTCAGGTGATGACCAAAGTTGTCAGGATACATCATCTGGGAACCATGAATGTCTGTGTTGTAACAATCCATGTCATAGATGAGCAGATATTTCTCAGGATAAGTGAAAACTCTGACCTGCTGGTGGCACAGGAGGAAAAGTCAGGGGATTGCAATGGTCAATAAGAGTAATCCTCTGGGGACCATGAATGACTGTCAAACATATCATGACAATCAAGTAATTGTAGAGATATTTCAATTCAACAACAAACAGGAACACTAATTGCAGCGGTACAGGAAAAGTCAGGTGATGGCCAAATTTATTAGGATACATCATCTGGGAACCTTCCTTGTCTCTACAAAATATTGTAACAATCCATGTAGCAAATGTGTAGATATTTCTCACATTGACCTGCTGATGGCACTGAGGGAAAAGTCAGGGGTTCATCAGGTGTCATCCTCTGGGGGCTATGAATGGCTATACAACAAACAAATAATTGTAGAGATATTTCAAATGGACAACAAATAGGAACACTAATTGTAGCGCAGGTGATGACCAAAGTTGTTAGGACTTAGGGTTGTTGTGAAACTGCGCCTACTAAGGACAACATGGAAGTTTGTCTTGGATGTGTTGATAGAATAGACAAGAAAGGACAGCAGAGGAGATACCCACACACCATTGCAGTTGGGCTGCTCCTCAGAGTTGATCTCACCTAATTAGTGGTACCAGCTGATTTATTCATCACACCTGGTAGGAATCTGTCTGTGTCTACGTCTGTTCTGTGAAGCACTCATGTCAGTAGCACTGATGATAGCCAAGGACTGAAATGTTTGCTGTTTTTATTCACTTTTCATTATTTTCTGCACTCTGAGCACCTTTCTTTTTCTGCATAGATGTCCTACATAAATTGACTATTTTTTTGCATTGATCTCAGGCTGTGGACTTTTTTGTGGCTGTCCAGCCCAGTTGCATTGGTGTGCAGGTATCTCCTCTGCCGTCCTGTCCAAGTTGTTAGGATACATCATCTCGGAACCACGAATTGAATATTTGTACACAATGTTGTAACAATCTATGGGGTAAATGTGTAGATATTTCCCAGGATAAATGAAAACTCTAGCCTGCTGATGGCACAAAAGGAAAAGTCAGGGGTTTACCACAGTCCTCCTCTGGGGACCATGAGTGCTTGGACAAAATTTAATGACAAACCATCAAGTAGTTGTTGAGACAGTCTGGACCAAAGTGGTGGACCAGCTGCCCCGAGGTAGCACAGCTAATGAAAGGACCAGAATATATTGCCATGTAGTCTGCCAGTCACTCAAACCTGCAGGGAGAGAAATAGGAGTGTAACACAAATGAAAAACAGCCAGGCATGCAAGAGACCAACACAAAAGAGAAATAATATACTATATAGCCAGTTGAAAAATCACTTTAAGTCACTGTCATAAAATAAATCCACACAATAGTCTTCTGCACGCCCGTGAGACTAATCACCTATTGATATCAACATGTAATCAATGACAGCAAACACAGGGCTAGTAAAGGAGAGCTTTGATGACGGTTAACTCGACCTGACTATTGAGGTCTACATCATATATCATCGACATTTTATGTAAAAGGTATTGACCACAGACTGTATATAAAAATGGTATTGACCGTCACGTCCACTAATATTGATGAGGTGGAGTCCTGCTGCGAGGGTCTTGCAAAACAGGAATAACACTAATAATTTGGATATGACTCCTGTGACAAACAACACACAGCAAGCAATTGCACTCAAGACTGCACTGCCCCTATGTTACCTCAAGAGGGAGACATTTCTACAATAAGGCAGCAAATGAGGAGGGAAAACTGAGGAAGCAGAACAGACTCGTTCACATGCAGCACAGTCATATGCACATACATTCAACCAAACACACACACACATCATCAATTACCACTGTAACGGCGACACAACTGTGTGTTAACATTTCTTTTTTTAATTCAATCCAAGAGTCACATTAACAAGTTATATCATAGCAGTCCTGAACAGACAATTTCAAAGTAGCTTGCGGTAATGACTCTTCATCATCATCAAAATGCATTAATAAAATAAAACCTGTTCAGTATAGAAAAAGACAGGAAGTAAAGCTACAGAGAAAACAGAGTTCAGTTTCTTGGTCCACACGACAATAAGCCATCAGAAAGACACTATCGCTCCATCGGAGTACACAAGTCTTTCGTCTTAGGCTCACTGCTGGACAAACTGTGGTAAGCAGGCAGCAGTAGCATAAATACAAGTTTATCTCTTGCAGGTTTACATTTTTATCAGATTGATAGCAAGTACAAAAGATGGAAATTCACCTCTGCAGAGGTATTTGAAATAAAGGGAAGTGAAACAAGTGCGAAAAGAAATGGACCCATCCTTTTTTGCCAAATAGCCCCAATGCCAAATCGTTTTGGATGTAACTATTAAATATAAATGTACATATTTGACTTGCTGATGAAATACAGTATCATCCTTTAGACGTTCACATGGAAATATTGGTTTAAAATAAACAAACAAAAATGCACGAGGGGTTACAGTGGCTCAATACATTTCATTCTGGATCAAGTCTTAAATATCAATGCTTTGTCTCAGTTGAAATTCACAATCAAATTCTCCACCTATGTACAAAAACAGTATGGTCTCCCTCATACACGCAGAGTGAACTGTATAACCATCCACCTGCTGTAAATTCACATCACTTAGGAGTACATTTAATACTTATCCATTCTACCGTGTAGTTTTACAGTCATTCAAATCAGTACGTTGCTGCCAAGTCTTACAAGTTTACAAAGTCGTTTCAAGCTACAAAATTTCCACAATCCTGAGAAAAGGCAGAAAAGTAGGTCTAAAAAGTGTTTCGGATGTTTAAACTAACCCAGCTCTTTCTTAAAGTACAAAAACGAAATGTGGGACAAGGGACAGCTTCCTTTAATGTGTGATCCCTAATTTCCTCTGTGCTCCCATTATTGCAGCAAATATATGAATGCCAAAACTGTTCATATTAACAAAATTTGAGCTACAATACTGTAACCTACAAACTTATCATGCTTTACAGCAATGTGATACTTCTTAAAAAATAAAGAAAATAATCTAAAGTGCAAGCACAAATACGTATAATTTAAAAAGGACAAAGTAGTAAGGGGGAAATACTAAAAGACTGTAATTTGACATAATGTTAGTTTATATGTGCGTACACAGTCTGGAGTGTTTGTGCCATGTGGCCCGTCATGTGGTGGCAGACATCACCTCAAGGCCTGGCGCGCTTACACACTCCCACTTTGCTTATTTCAACCTGCATGCCTTAAACATAAAACATAAAAAAGTCAATGGAGAGAGGGCTCAAACAGGATAAAAAGTGTACATCTGAAAACCATGATTTCTTCGGAAAATGTCCACTGGAGATCAGCGCTTTGAGGAGCTTCTGATTGTGACAAGATTGTCTATACATTCTCTTTTTTCGCATAAAAATTCTATAGATTCAAGGCTATCGGTTTCCATAAGAAATCTGCATTTTTGTTTCTAAGCAGTCAACTCAGCGATAATAGTAATAATATAACAACAATAAAACTTTACACTGTGTAGGAGGAATACAGCACAAAAACAACTGCAGTATTATACAAAGGAACAAAAAAAGAAAAATGTGGCTCATTTTTCACCATCAATACAATCTGCAGAGGAGAGAAGATCACAGATCTTTGTCATGGCAGTGAAAATAAAAATCATTCATATACGTATATCAAAAATTCACAAAATGTCCTGCATTTGGAATATTCAAAATACATATCAGAACTCTTCAAAAGCATACATCTTGAGAAGGCTTAAGAGATGTGAAATATTGCTTCACCGAAAGCCGTAATGGAAACACACATGTACAGTTTGCAGTATGGTCGTGGATGTGATGGGAATGTGAAGCTCACCGACACGATGAACTTACAGGATTTGAAGAAAACAAAAAACACTTAGAAAGTAGTACGTGTTTGTGTGATATCCATAAACAAAGAGTCAACAGAATCGAACCATGAATGCAAAGATCCCAAGTGTAACTGGCCACAAACAGATTCCAATGTGTTTCATTTCATCTGCTCACAAGAGGTATTCCCTTTAACAATTGTGCTGTAAAAATGACATGATGTACGACGCTGCAGCATAATGTAACTTTAATTTTTGTGTGTGTGTGTGTGTGTGTGTGTGTGTGTGTGTGTGTGTGTGTGTGTGTTTTTAAGTTTGGTTATTTTGCATGTTTCTAGAGACAGCCAATTAATTGTTGGCAAATGATTGAAATGAGCATCACTGTGTGAAAATTTTGCCGATACATCCAAAACTTGATTGTAATTAGATAGTTTCTTGAAATAAGTTACAAAATATATATTATATATATATATATATATATATATATATATATTTTGTAACTTATTTCAAGAAACTATCTATATATAGAATATTGGACAAATTAAAAAATGTTAGGGGGGTGTTGCAAAGTTTTAATACGACTTTCTTTCCAGTAATAATCAAGGTAACTGTGTCCTAAAATATTAAGACAAACCAGATACTGTAAAAAGTCGGGACGCTTTGTAAAACGTAGATAATAAGTGAACGTAATGATCTGCAAATCCCTTTTCGAAAGACAAGCTATTTAGTGATCAAACTGATGAACTTTTGTTTTTATAAGTATGCAATAATTCTGAAATTAATACTGCAACACACTGTTTTACTGCTGTGTTGCAGCACATTTTCTTTTAATAACACTCTAAGTGTTCGGGGACTAAGGACGCTAATTGTTGCCATTTTAAAAGTGACATTTCTTTAAGATTGACAAGAGGGCCCCTCAAAATCTTGACTTGAAGACTGCTCATGTGGAAGAATTGGCCAAATATCCTATACAGTGTGAGAGATTAGTTTTTCCATACAGGAAACGTTCTCAGAGTATTAAATAAATTTCATTTAGTGCGTTCAAAACTTTTTTCCTGCATCATTCCACTTTATTGCACATAATTTTTTGTGGATTGAAATGTTACAATTTCTTTATTGGTGTAGTTTTATTGACTTAATACCATTGTCTGGTCTAAATTTCACACGAATAGCTGCATTAAAAACGTGTTTAATAAAAAAATAAAAGACATGTTGAATAATTTCCCCCACTGTGGGTTGAAAGGATTTGCAAATCATTGCATTCTGTTTATATGTACGTTTTACCCAGCGTCCAAACTTTTTTTGGAATCAGGGTTGCAATATTAAGACCACAAAAGGCTAATGAACAACTCCATTATTTTACCAATTTACGATGAAAATTTGTAATCTTAAACAGGCCTACCTGACCTGTGATTACAGGCGTATCAATGCACTGAGAAGTTTAAATCACTGTCAGTGACTAAATATCTGTGTGCCAATTCGACAACTATTAGAGAAAACAACAAGGCGTACATATTACTAAAGGTCGATAGTTTCCAATTCTACTGGTCCCTTGACTGTGATTAGATGCAAAGACGCTTGGGTCTCTTTTAAACCATCACTAACAGTGAATGATGAATGTTTAATTATTAAATCCTTTAACATCTCAACAGTAGGAGTTTCAGACCGGCTGAGGATATGCTGTGAAAACAGTGGGAATGAATAACAATGTTGCAGTGTATGATAGAGAGGGAAGTAGTATGACCTTGCCTTTAGAAAACCCAACAAAGCCACCTAACTGAATGTGCTTTCACTGGCCACACATTGTGAATCCCGCCCGCTTACAGCCATTACACCACTGACTGAAAAGGACAGTACAAAACATGACAGGTGACGTTAAATCACCCAAATGTATTTTTGGTCCACGTTGTGTAATTTCAACAATAAAAAAAAGACACTTGAATTTGCCGACCTAAAAGAAATGTGACGTTGATGTGAGTGAGGAATGACTGGGCAGAAGAGTACTGATGTCGTAAGAAACGAAGACATGCACATAACCCAGTGAGTGCCAAAAATGATGACATCATACAAGTTAAATTTTTCATTTTTGTCACTGAACCCTGAGCTAAATCAAATATATCACTGTATATGTAACAGGCTCATAGCAATTATGACCGTCAACTCACAAGAGGCCCGAGTTCACCTCAAATGTGGCTGCTGGAGCGTTACGCTCAAAGCAGTCACACAATTGTCACCGGTACCTTCAGGCCTCCCTTCTTTAGATAAATAATCCTCAGTACTGCTCAAAATAACATGAGCCCATGCATTCTGCACTTTCAGTTAAAAAGGCAGCTACCATTAAAGAGAGGAAACAAATAAAAGTTACAAAGAAAAGAAAATCCAACACTGATTTCACTAAAAATTAGTTCACTTGACTGTCTAGGGCTTTTGTTTTTGTCTTGCTTACCTCATGTTAAAAACATGCACATTTAGCACTATGTTGGAGAGAAAAGAAAAATAAAAGAAAAGAAAATTTGCCCCAGGAATTTACATAAGTGCTTGCCCTTCGAGTATTCAAGCATTGTTTCTGAAACGGCCATGTTTGGCATTTTGACAATCCTTGCTATGAAAAAAGAAAAAAAGAAAAAAAAAGAAAAAGGAATTAATAATAAAATAAACTCGTTACCAGGCTGAAAATAACCTCAAAAATTCATGGATACAATACTAATAAAAAAAAAAGGGTAAGGTAAACTTCTTCATTTTTGTAGTTGTGGTTACTGAAATGTAGTCCCTTACTGTTCAAACAAGTTCCTTACAACTACCCCCTGCCCTAACGCACAACACACTCTCACCAGGAGAGGTGTTCGTTTCCTCCCTCTAAAATTTTAAACTCTTTTAGTTGTGTTTCTTGAGGAGTCCATCTATTGTGCCGTCATGGTCGTTGGGGCTGAAGTCGGGGCAGATACCGTTAGCTGTTTTGGTGGTGGCAGTGCCTTGCAGGTCCTGGGAAGACAGGCTGGGATTTGTCTGGTGACTGTGGAGGCCTGCGTTTTCTGTGTACAGGTACTCTTCAGCAAAGTCTGGGTGCTGCTCCACGAAGCATCTGAAGTTATCTGTGAAGAGACCACAGGAGGGCGCCAGAGACAAAGACAACATGAGACAAGGGCCTAAAAAAAAGCCCAGAGCCAGACTGCACTTAAAACTCAAGTGGCCTGATTGTTGAGTCTACTGCTCACAGGAGGGTGGAAAAAACCTGAGACGAAGAACACTGCTTTGATAACCAAGCAACATTAAAACAAAGATTTGATGACGAGATTTTTAGACCAATTGCTGACCAGGAGTGGTTTATTTTAACCGGTCTCTTACCGAATGTGATCTTCCCTTTGTCTTCAGGATCGATGGCGGTAAACAGACGTGACACGCTGAGGTGAGTCACCCCTAAAGCTGTCTTCAGGATAACTGCCAACTCCATCTCTGTGATGGCGCCGTCCTCCTCTGCCTCAAACATCTGGAGAAGACGCAATGGGGAGAAATGTAGGTGTCATCTCTCTTAGGCATGCCACTCTGCCGGGGTTGTCAGATTAGGAGCCAGTGACACTGTTCTTTAAGTGGGTTCCCTTTTTCTTAAATAACGGATGATACTGTAAATATTAAAACTATACTCAATGGCTTTCATGAGCCCGAAGGTCACAGAACGTGGTCAACTTCAAGACTTACGAAAAGCAATTCAAGTGAAATCATTAAGATGACTGAAACTCAAGCCATTTAGTTTCCGTGCAGTTGCAACAATAGATCGGTCATAATGATAACCCCTCATTGCAGATTTCATCTGAGGTTGCGAAACACAGATCTGAGCTTGAACATGGGGAGGTAAACAGTGTAAACATCTCAGTATGCAAGAGCCATTTCATTACTCTGTAACCCAAACACAAGATGACCTACAGTATAAGTGGCATTTTAGCGTTGCAAATGTCATGCTGATCCTAAGCGAGCACAGAGAACTCTATTCTGCCTGCTGGTTAGATAAGCGGAGAGCTTGAAACAAGAACATACCTTGAAGGCCAATTTCATCGTTTCCAGAGTTTTGGCAGGTCTGCATACGACAGATAAGGCTATCACGTATTCTCTGATATCCATGCAGTTATCTTCGTGCTGGGGAAAACGAGAGAAAACAATGCATTGCAAAAGATGAAGACAGAGGATGTGAGCAAGGCTACTTGTTTATTTATTTCACACGAGTAGCTGCGGGTGATTGTTGTTAAGGCTGTGAACACATTGCTGCAATAAAACCTTTGTTTGTTTGTTTGGGTACTATACTGCAAATGTATCCTCGGATGGAAACCAAGGTGCTGTGATTAGTTTCAAAAAAACATCTGACACTGGATCCAGCCTCCGGTCTTAGCTGTGTTTTTACAGAAGCACTTTGTTAACTGAATGCTTGGAGTTCGTCCATGCCCTAAACTGAATAATATGTTGCTTACTACACACATATCACATTTGTAGTAATATACTGTAACTATATTATTGTATTGCAGTTCATAATCATCAGACTAAATGCAAGAGGTTATTTATTAGTGGCCACTGAGGAAGTGTGTAGCGCTATCATGGTTGTGAGTGAAAAATCTCCACAGTCTCTACCTCATCAAAAAGAGCGAACATGTCTCGCAGCATCTCTGACACTGGCACATCGAGGAACTGAGCAAAGGCGTCCAAGTCCAGCTTCTGACCTTCCAGCTTCCTGGCTCTGTTCCCATAATCCTGCAGAACCTTCTCAGTGTTCCTGGGTTTCAGCCTGAGGCAGGAAGAGGAGGAAACATTATGTTAATTAATAACTTGGCAATAGTGTGAACCAGGTCATGTAGAAAAAACACAATCATAAAGAAAAACAAGAATCAAATAGTACAATCAGTACAGCAGAGACACTAGGTGCATTTCCAGTCATCTGTTTATATGTGCATTTTCAATTTGCGCATTAAAAAAACCTTAATGTAAACAACTTATAATCGATAAAATCTTAAAATATATCGCAAATATGTTTTTACACTTCAAGGAAGGTGGAAAGTTTGTGTATCTATTAAAGATAAATCTGACTAAGTGCGATGGAAACAGCTTAAGTACTTTCATGATGTACAGTCATTTCATAGGCTGCTGCGAGATCTTTGTCATCTCTTCGTGGCTTTCAACATGCTTATGCACACAGGCCTTTTAACAGAACTCTTCCTGGAGCTGATAGCTGTAATATCAGCTGTTCAAAAACACTGTTTCCATTGTCCAGAGTGCTCCCCCTTATTATAAATGCACTGTTTCCCTTTGTTTGAGGGTTGACTCCTAATCACTTCATTTCGTTGCACCATCTTCTGCAGTAGCAGAATTAGCGTCGCCTGCTGTTTATCAAATCAAGTTTATTTATATAGCACATTTATAAACAACCGCAGCTGACCAAAGTGCTGCGAAAAACAAAAGAACGCCACACAAATATTCAGCAATATAGAAAGTACAAAAATATAAAACAAAATAAAGCCGATACAAATGTGAACAGATCATAAAATACTAAAATATTAAAACCACCCAAAACAACCAATGGCCATTGAAGATGTGTGCATTTTAAAATTTGTCTTAAAAGTGTTGATGGAGGGGGAGGATTTAATTGGGTGTGGAAGGCTATTCCATAGCTGTGGAGCGGCTACCACAAAGGCACGATCTACCTTAACCACCATCCTTGATCCCGGGTTCAAAGACAATCTGATTTTTAAGTTTGAAGTTTATCTGATGAATCAACTCAGAGAATTCGCATAACAGTAGTAGATAAAAAAGCACATAAACTAGCATTTTCTTTTGCCTATTTTCTGAAAATATGGTAAAAAATATGCACTGTATTTGTATGAAACCAAACAAAGACTGTACCATGGAGTTGTGTCCACTCCTTTGACTCTTTTATCTGTAGTTTGCTGGGATGCATTCCATTGGTTTCCAGTATTTTGTCCAAATTATTTACATGTTTCCCTCCCCTGTTTTTACCACTCTCCCTTTTCTCTACCCTGCACTGTCAGTGGTCCTTGTCGCTGCCAACTATTGGACTGGGGAGGGAGTAGGTAATCATGAGCCTCCACCAATACGCATGGTGCTGCCAATTGCTTCCCTTCACCTGCCAGAGGAGTTTTCACCACAAAACCAGACCCTGTGTAGAAATGACACTAACCCCCTCCAGATCCCCTCCTGCGCAGGCACCTGACCAACCAATGGGAGTCAACAGCACAGCGACAAGGACACAATCCCAAACTGCCTTCCCACCTGTGCACATGACCAGTTGCGTTTGCTGGAATGCAAGCCATGCAGAAGGTACCACCGCCAGAAATTGAATCCGGATCCCTGCGGCGCGTGGTGAGTATTTTGCCCCTGTCTCACCCTTTTGCCCCTTACTTGGTTGTCTTTGATGGGAGCATTGCATAGGAAGGTTTGAGTGACTCACCCCAGTCTCCTGACGAGCTTGGCAAACTCCAGCAGACAGGTGTCGACTGGCAGTCTCAGCTGGCCTTCTGCCATGGCCAGCTGGCAGTCTTCAAATGAATAGTCTGTGATGGGTACCCCCAGGGCTCTGAGCGTGGCACAGAGGAGACAATGACGGGACATCAGTGTGTGCAAATCAATACGAACTTTGCTGGAGGCTCATAAAGGCCAATGTAGTAGCCGATATGGCGACTTTGATGTTGAGAACAATGTGTACAGGTTTTTTTGTCCATCTGCAAAACTTGCGTCTCCCATCTCTGGCTTCAAGAAGTGAAGCACACAGTGTGGGAGTGAATGAGGACACAAGTTGCAAGTATAGCCGGTAAAACCTGAGCACTTTGGTGTTGTTCGTTTTTTTCTGGTATCAGAGTTAAACTGAGATAACTGAACACTAAATAACAGCAAAATATTTGATATAAATGTATGAAGTTGGAGTTCGGATCAATATAATTTTTTCATTAAATCAGGAGAAACATTCCTCAATCATCTGCTTCGGAGAGGCTCACTACAATTAGAACAGCCGGTCCACCTTACCAGCCCTTAAGGAAGGCTAACCTTGTTCTCTAACTTCATGGCTCACCCCCTTCACTTCATTTGGCAGATGGCCAGCAAGACAAAGCAACTAAGTTAATAACAACTGTTGAGAGTTATTATTTGATAACTCATTTATTTTGGTTAACTTTGCTTTTTGTACATTCAAAGGATGAACTGCCACACATCATGTAAACAATAGGGCTGAGCGATGTGGACAAAAATGTATATTTCTGTATTTTCAGGCCAAATGGTGATACAAAATATATCTCGGTATTTTCTAATTTTCAGTTACAAGTCAAAGTCACATTTAAGATGTTACAAGCACTTTTCTAAAAACAGGCTGATCAAAATAAAATGCAAAGACAGGGATTTTTTTTCTGTTTAAAAATATACAGCTGCACAACATGTAAATGAAATAAACTACATAAAATAAATAACCGGGCCGTACATTAACGTTTTTGCATGTAGCACTGGAGCTACAGAGGTTTAAAGGTTTGCAGCACAGGACACAAAACTGTAATATTAGTATCAAGTAGGCCTAAATCCATGTTGTGTGAAACAAATAATATCTTTGTGGTTGTGTTAAAGTCATTTTCCATGGCTTTTCAAATGAATCTAGTACTGGAAAATGATTCTTTCTTTACTTAGGCTATTAATCTATGGCGAAGGACGGACAGGAACAGAGACACTGTCCCCGATATATATGTTTTTATATGAAATGTCTGTGCTGTTGCTGCAGTTTTAAAAACACATCTCTAGCCTGCATCCAGGCAATGTCTCAGTGTCACACAATAGACTACAACTACCAAGAAAAACGACGATGCGCTATGATCCAGCTCACACACAAACTAGCAAACAAACGCTCACTTGACACAATCAAGCAGCTCGGTCTCACGCATATGCAGTGCGCCGCTGTACTGCACGTGTGCTACTGCGCTAATTTCATTTGCCTCAAGACTGATTTAGCGTAGCACCTCCAACTTATAGATCGATTAACTAATTAACAGACAGATTAAACAGAGTAGCAGCTCTGTGTCTCTTGAGTGAGTGAGTGAGTGAGTGAGTAGAGATTGCACACTGGTATGTGTTATGTAAAGTAACTTGACCCTATATGGATATAAATGATATAAACTGTGTTGTCTAAATCTATATCTTGCTTGAAAATATAGAAATATATTGAACATATATTGCCCAGCCCTAGTGAACAATACATTTTTACTTACTTGGCCATGACACGCCTCACGTTAATAGCAAAGAGAGCAGGGTTCTTTTTCTCCTCCTCTGAGGGTGTGTAGATGGGGAGGAACTGCAGAGAGAGGTGGAAATGATTAATTAGCCAAATCTCAGACATCACAAGAGATTTTATTATTGTACGTGAGTAAGCATTCACAAAAACATTCTCTTTTATTGTGGACAACTGAAAAGAAAACTATATCATCATTAAACACAGAAAGGAGAAACAAAATCTGTACCGTCTGTGCTGTTGTGCTGTTGTACAGGCAACATCTTCACAACATGAAGGACAGCACTATGGAGAGATAATTTCATGCTTACCTCGACCTCAAACTCGTTGTGCAACTGGCAGAGTGTCAGCCACAAGATTTCAAACCTAGATGATAAGAGGGCATCATCAGCAACAAATATTTGTTTTCTGCAAATTTAGATGAAACAGTTTTGCATAATTATTCACATCGTTAATTTATTACTTTCAAAACCAAAACTGCCCCTGTGAATACATGCTGATCTTTTAGGGCAGTGTCTTTACAGCTGTGCACATCTGGATCTAGACAGAGATCTCCAGGTATTTTTATGTGTCCAATAAATTAAGAACAAGATATTTCCAAGTAGTACAACTACATATGTAAATGTGGTATTACTGTTAAACTTACTATGACATGTTTGGAGGGAAATGTCACTTAATACTCTCTGTGCATACGTTCAAGGTTGTGTGTATCTTTAAGAGATTAAGTCAAATAATCTATAGTGTAGTTCTGCTCAGATGAGCTGGGAAGACAGCCAACTACATTCAAAGACACACCATATTGAAGGAAGCTGAACCAAAACAGGACATGGTATTCTGAGGACGCTACAGAGACGGATAACAAGGGCAGTCTTTTTCCTCTAGCCATAACTAATCTGCCTCCACTGAGATCTCATTGCAGAGATTCTGGTTCAGACTATAATTTTCATCTCCAAAATAGTAGCCTGCACTTCAGTTTTAGAGAGTAATAAATGACAAGCTTTACTGTGATACATGACAGTCAGTGTAATTTTAGAATCATATATTGTGCTTTGGTTAAAATAAGGTCTTTTCTACAATAATTTTGGTGTTTTTTGCTGTCTGGAGGAACACAAAACAGTAGTAGTAGTAGTAGTAGTTTAGACAATTTCTGTATATTTGAACTTACATAGAGGTTTGTTTACTAACACTTTAACTTTAAAAAAGTAAACACATTTTCTTCTGTACTTTAACAGCAAGTCGCAGCATATGTGAGATGAAGAAACTGTACTTACGCTCCAGGTCCTTGCCACGTCCATGTGATTGAGTCCTGTAAAAAGTACATGAAGCAAATACATTATTAGACAGATTGAAATAAAAACCAATTACAATATTTTCTGCATGCATTTTAAGACAAATTGTTGACTTCTTTCCTGCAGCTGTTCTTGCACTAAACTGTTTATCCTATTTGCAGACCAAAAACAGATTATTGTGTAATCATGTTTAGGGCTGAAACAACTTATTAAAGAAACTTGAGTTACCGCGATAACTACAACTCATCGATGTAGTTTCGTTCAGTATGCATAACTATCATACAACACGCTTACACTGTGGACAGGTGACGTGAAGAAGACGTGATTTAGTGGTGCAAAATGGAGGAAGAGGTTTCATTTCAAGCTGAAACATAACGCAAACTCTGTACAGTACCCCTACTATAAAACCAAACTAGCTAACCACAATAGCAAGACGTCAATGCTTTAGCATCTCAGCAGTCAACAAGCAGACCCAACAACAAGGTAACATTATTGCTAATATTAAACGTAAATTGATATGATTGCTAGCTGAGATGAAGGCTGCCCAGCGCTAGGGTTTGCACCTGCTGAACAGGAATTGCTACAGCTGCTAACTGAAGGTCTGTCACCAGAGCTACAACTCACTCTCCACTAGGGCTGCCACGATTAGTTGACTAATCGATGACTAACTGACTATCAAAATAATCTGTGACTATTTTAGTAGTCGACTAATTGGTTTGAGTCATTTTTCATAGAAAAGTACTATAAAAGTACCCTAAAATACTCCTATTGCAGCTTTTTATGTTCAAATATTGGCAGCTTCACACACTCTCCCATGACGGTGAACTAAAACCCTTTGGCGTGAGTATGAAACAAGACATTAGATGACATAATTTTGGGGTTTGGGAGAGACAGACCGACATTTTTCAACATTTTAACACATTTTTCGATAAAATGATTAGTCGACTATTCGAAGAAATAATCGACAGGTTAGTCAACAATGAAAATAATCATTAGCTGCAGCCCTACTCTCCACCTGGTAAAGTAGTCTCTTATCCGATCACTCGATTCATCGATAGAAAAATTAGTAGAATACTTGATCACTAAAATAATCCATAGCTGCAGCCCTAATCAGGTTATGCCACAAAATCACTTCCCATTTCTTCTTCTACACTGCTTTACATGTAGTCTGGACAATCACATTCCTCAGCCACCTATGAAAACGTTATACCAATTTTGGTACATTTAAAAGGTATTTAAAAAGGGGAACACCACCTAAATGAGGAATTACGATGTTATTTCCAGGGCCTGGGACAATTCAATCAATATTTTATGAACATGAGCTGTTCTCTCTCAAAGCCAGAAACCAGAGAAGTTTAGCGGTGTTCATAAGGTCCAAGGTTCCGAGGTCCCGACCATTAACTCGGGGGAAAAGTGCTTTGAACACGTGATCGGAGCAGAATTTTTCGCTCAGAACATCGTGCGGAAGTGTAGCAACCCGAGGACCCTGAGTTGACGTGGCATGACATTACAGCAATGGCAGCCCCCTTCGCTACCGGCGAGTCAGATAATTTTCTTAGGTAAAAAAATAAATAAATCTCAAAGACGTCTTTAAGCAAATTCTCCACTGCTACACGTAATTTGAACATTCCATGTATAATTATACACAGAATTGGTAACATTGCCAACACCATACATTAGCAAAACGTCTTTGACCTCTTCATTTAGCCAAAAAGACTAACAACATCAGCCCAGCTCCACTGGGCTACAGCAAAGATAGCCTTGTACAGCTGTGTTTGTTTACGTCCTCGGAAACCTCCGAGCCCTCTGAACGCAGCTTAAGTCTCCAACTTGTGGTGTCATCAAGTGGAAAGCGTGACAATTGACAATGGATGAGCGTCTGATGTTTCAGACCCACAGAATGTTTGTTATCTTTTTTTATACGCAAATCAGCTTTATTCCGTTCAAGTGTCCTTTATTCTAAGACAGACAATGTACCCATATACTCAGAATAATCCCCTGGATGCTCTTATTGTCATCTATAACATCCTACCCAATTGTCTGATTGGAGGAGTTACAGACTTTATACCCTATGACATCACAAAGCTGGAGTTTTAGCACTCTAGTTTTTGGATTTACAGAGAGACTTGATCACGTATGCTAATATTTTTGGACCATTGGAAAAACATGGATGTATTCTGAAAATGAGTGTTGTTCATCTTTAACTTTGAGTTATTTCAAATACAAATGTGGACATGAAAAATCCAAGCCCAGGCTGTACATGGCCAAACTCTACTCAGGTTTCCTAAACAGGGATGTACTTGGGTTAACCAGGTTTAAATGTCCCGCTTACACAGACATTTCCAAAATCAGGTTACTGCAAAAAGCGAGAAGTCACTAAAAAGCATGTTAATACAGTGACTCAGCAAAATCTTTTTTCTTTCTTTTTTTTTACACACTCTATATGTGTTAACCATGTGACTCCTTTGATTACATAGTCTAACCACACTTACAGAACTGACAACACCCAAGTTCTGCAAATACATTCGTGATTTCTGCAACTGACCTCAAATATTGCAGAACATCTAACTATTACCTCCTTCTGCAGAAGACAGTGCAGGTTTACGGGATTTATGAGATCCCCTAACAACTCCTTCCAACAATGTCCTCAGTTAGTTTTCCTCATGCAGCCTCACTAACAACAAGCCTGAGCAATGCATTGGATTTGCCTTCTGAGTCATATCGTGATTAGCCAGATTCCCAGTGAAGCTTTCAGTGGCTCTGCACGCTTCACCGACTCCTTCTCATAACCTGACTTAAAAGACTTCAGCTAAATCAGCCTCTTTGGACTGCTGGTAGGTGAATCAAGAGTCCATTATTCAACAGAGTCAGCCACAACTTAGTTAACTGACAAACTCATCTTACCATCAAGAACTTAAACAGGGCAAACTCACTTCTTTCCCAGTGAAAGCTTATATCATTATTGCCATGGGCTGTTTGTGAAGCACAATGTCATGTAAATTTGAATCATAAATTAAATAAACAGATGTAAATTATTGATTCACAAATAAAACAAAATAATAAAGTCATTGCTGTCGTGGCCGCGAGTCCCATATGCCCTCAGCACGTTGTATCTGCATAACTACTATACTCATAAGATTACAAAGCCTTTAAGACAGACCCACATAACATCTGTGGACTGTAGCCGTGGAGTGTTGCACTTATGATTTCTGACAAGGTAAGATAACACATTATAGGAACTAGTTCTGTTAGAGCATAACAATCTCAAAAAATTACACTATATGACCACGACATCAAGCACTGACTTAAGGATAATTTCACAGCACCATGCAGGATTCTGCTGAGTTTGCTAATCTTTCTGCATTACACAGAACATTTTCTCCTTCATGATACTATATATATCTACAATATCTTTCTTCCCACCACGTGACCGGCAAGATCTTTACCTACCCACTGAGTGAGACTCTGGTAAAGTGCCAAGCCGGCTACAGGGCATACATAGTATACATACAGTCACACACAATATAGGCCATGCAAATGCCTCGTAGAGCTAACACAGAGCACTAAGATTTTAGCATTGCAAGCATTTCATGTAATTTAATCTCTTACCACTGCCACAATTATGCTTTTACTTTATACTTTAAATAACATGCACTTATCGTATGTTGACACAGTTGAGATACCTGATACAATCTCTTAGTACTACTATCTGCTACATGTACTTGAAGAATAGACTTCATAAGATTGCTGATGGGAATAGATGAGGTGAGCAGGTCACTGACTGATGTTCAGAGAAACCAGCGTTAGACCGATCATGTTCGCAATATATCACAATGCTAAGCTGCAATTAAGGAGATAGGAGGAGAGTCACTCACAATCTTTTTTGTAAAAATAACTGTGCCACTAAGCTGTGTAAGTAATGTATCTATAAATAATCTTACCAGTTTGTTAGGGTAACGAATCACGACAGGTTGCACTGGTACGGCTGGGATGAAGGCCCCTGCAAGAGTAAGAAAGATTTCAATTTGACAGATCTGCATAAACAATTCATTGGGTAGAAAACAAGGGCACATACACATTAGAATATCAGTAGTATGTTTGAAAAAGTGCACTTGATAATTACAAAAACACCACAGTGACAAATGCAGAAATATACATAATTTGGCGATTTAACCATCCGCCAAGTTAAGTCCATCAGCCACAGATACAGCCAATTACCCAATCCTATTTCAAAAATATTACTTATTTGCATATCAGAGATGTTTGTTTTCCAGAAAATCACAGTCGCAAGGCAAATGTCAGGGTTAAACTTAGATTCAAATGGGCCCTCTGCAATGTTCCGAGTGTATGAGTTGTCTGGACATGAATCTCAACATAGAGGAGGCAGAGCCAGCAGGTAGCAGCTGACAGTGCTAACTTCATGAACAGAGCTAAACAATATCAACAGAGCTGACAGAGCCAACAGTGTTAATTAAGGGGGAACCAGAGGGTGGGTGCTACTCACTCCATGACATTGCCACTCTGATGTCAGCTGTAACTGCTGAATAAGCACAGTTCGAAGCAGCAAGCAATGAGTTTGCCAGTGGGATACACACATGCTCTTACATGAATGCGCAGCCAAATCATCTCCCAAAACAAACCATGGTGAAACTCAGATTACAACACACACAAAGAGGTAGTGTGACGTCATTCTCTGCTCAGGATGCCATTACTCCACTACAAATGTACATAGCACATAGTGGTGTGCAGCCATATTAATGCTCTGTTGCATACACAACCTTTACACTTTCACACCATAATTCAAATCTTGCCAATGCCGACAATGAATTCCAGCCTTGTTCCTTGACGACTGAGACCACACATCACACTTAAAGCTAAACCGGACATTAATTCAATGTGTAATTTAATTTAAATAATGTGTCAATATGCCCACTCGGTTAAGTATGAAATATTAGCGCATTCACACGAGTTGGCAGCATGACTTCAAAGGAAGGGAAGGTAAAAAGGGAAGGAAAGCTGAATAAGAAAAAAAAAAATGATGACGGGAGAGCTTTACCTGGCTTAAAGGTGATTAGGCAGGATCTATTGGTGCATGTTCCCTCTGGAAATATCATAATCTGTAGGAAAGAAGAAATGGTTCACACATTATAAAAAGCGGACATATCCTAAACAGCAAGAGAAGCATTTTGGAAATGTTACAAAGGAGAAACATTAGCGTGCATTATATTTAAGTTGCTGTAAGGCAGATAGGAAGTTAGTTATAGCTGTGTTTTCTGTAACACTAGATTTTACTGGCCAAATGGCCATTTTCTGTTGTGTTTTTCAGTGATGTCCATCTTATTTTGAAGTATTCGCTCAGTATTTCACCATGGAGTATATCCTATGTCAGTCATGCTATCAGAGAATGGAGATTACAGTTGTAAACTTAAGGGTGTTTTTGTAGATAAACTGTATTTTTCTACAGACATATTTGTTTTTAAACTTGGATTCATTAAAGTCAGTAAATCATTTAAGTTTAAAATGGCCACAATAACTGTTGCCTGATATTGTCGTCCGTCATTAGGCACAGATGTGAGAAAAAATATCCAAATAAAATCTGTTATAGTTAAAATCAGGTGCTGTTATGTATGTACGCTCACAAAGTGTGCGCAAGACTTTCCATCCGTTTACCTGAGGCCATTCCCCTCCAGAGTGGGCTCTGCGTTTGATCTCCTCCACAGTCTTTTTTCTCGAGTCCTGGTCTGACCGTGATACAAACACTGGCCTGATGTACTTAATCAAAGCTGGGAGCAAGAAAGCAGACACAGAGTGGAGAAAATGCAAATGAGTACAGAAACAGTTATTCTTTTTTATTTCCTCTGACAGCTGAGCAACTATAGCTCCTCTGCATTATCTGTATCTACTGCATTTAGGTGTTAAGTGGGGTGAGAAAGGGGAACTATGAGTTGTGGTTCTAACTGGAATTTGTAAAATGTGCAAGAAGTCAGTCACACCTTCATTTTCACTTAACCCCTATAATACAGGATATGTCTGTATCGCCTAATATGGTAGATAGTATTGCTTTTTACATCATGATCACATCTTTAAAACAATCTGCTACACCTGGTGGCACAAACACTTGACTGTACAGGCTAAGAAAAGCCAGCAAGGGAAGAGAGCGTAGTTCCTCCTTACATCAACCACAACTCTAATGGTGTCCATAAACACAGCACTTAAATCCAAATCACTTTGCAAAAGTGATGCACAGTGGTGAAGAATGGAGGAATGTGACTGTCCTGAAACATTCCTCTCTGTTTCTGTGACATCCATGTAACTGTAAAACACAGATGAAAGCCTGTTATCTGTATAGCTACCAGAAACTTCTGTTGGTGAAGGCAAAGCTTCACCACAAATGTTAACTTAGATGCTGTATTTTCTACACTTGACACAGAATCATGTGTTCCTTGATGCTGGTTTCATAAGTCAGATGAGTCTCACATGTTAATCATGAACGCAAGACAGATTCTGGCTTCCCTCTCTGATTACAGGCGAGGTGTGACGTAGTGGCAGCTACAGTGTTATTTCAAAAAGCATGATTGATACTGACACGACAAAAACATGATTTGTATTGTGATATTTGCCACACAGCCAAACTGTATTTGCTTCAAAAAGTCTGACTATTTTACAACAAACACACCACTGAAACAAACAGATTTCTAACTCTGAATGTTGGAAATAACCTTACACACCATAGTCCATTCACCACTATTCAACCTCCATTTTTCTGAAGAACAATGAAGCAACCTGAGAAAAGGTTTCTCACCGAAGTGACACCACTACTGTTAATTTCACTTCCTGTAGCATAGCGACTTAATTGAGACTGAGAGAACGGTCTTAAAGGTCACACAGAGTGTAATGCAGTTAACAGAAAGCTGTGCATGATGAGGGGAGAACTCAACTGAAATATATTTGCATAGTGTACAATTTGCAGAGCAGAGAATGCAGGCGTCCCCATCGTGAAAACTGTAAAGCATAGATGAACTACAAAAGAACAATGTAGAAGGAAATGAAAGAGGAACTGTGATCAGACAAAAACTGGGTGGTAACATTCCAAGTTAGATTTGCAAGGGGGTGGGTAGATGGTGGAAGCATTTTCCTTTACATCCCATCTCTAATAATACCCAAAATACAAAAGTTAGCAAAAGCAATGTTTTCCAGTAGCCCTGAGACAGAGTCAAATAGAAAGAGAAACACACAAGTCAGGGAGTGGGGTTAACTCAACATGAGGAACGAATGAAGTGAGGCCATGAGGAGAAGAAATTGATTCCAACTGTGAGCTGTCTGCCGACAGGAAGGGATTAGGCCTCTAGCTGGTACCCAGAGAGTCACTCTACACACGTCACCATGGCTGATCAGGTCTTAATGCCTATTCTGGATTCCACTTGCTTGGCCAGGCATTGGTGCCTGGTTCCTACCACAAGGCCAGCATGACTAGTCAAACTACAGTTGAACCATTAGCGGATACCTTTAACCAAAAATAATACTATAAATTAAACCTGAAATGTTAACCGTTGCTAATGCTACTCAGGCTTCTTCCAAACATCATGCTACAAATAATGACACTTTGCTTATGAGCAAAGGTGTTCACATTAAGGTTTCATTCCTGTAATACAATCAAGTAAGGCTGCAGTAACTTGGCGAGCTGCGCTCAGTCTGGAGGTAGCTAACTGGCTAATTACCAACTTTGTAGGCAGAGCAGGAGGAGGAGAGAGTGCAGCTAAAATAACACACACCTAGGCCTTTTACTGCATGTCCTGCTGCCAGGGGCATGAGAACAAATGCCTAAACTGGCAACTGGAAAGGTAACTGAACTTATAAGCTAGTTAATGGGATCTGCTGTTACACTTGTGTGTCCTGACTGCAACTGAACAGTCAGTATTGTTTGGTGCTCCAGTTAGCTATCTGGATGGTCCCGCTGCTTTGTGGGATCCATCACTGGTAGTAGTGTTACAACAAAGTCATAATAAAGTCCTCCTTTAACAGTAGGTGGATGATTTCATTTGACATATCTATTCCCAAAAATTATTCATTGAAAGGTAGGAACTGACAGCAGGTTGAAACCAAAAATCATTCATGGTTATTATTGGCCACTGTGTCGAATAGTCGAACCATAAGTCTTCAGATCCATAGCATTGAGCGTTGTTTCCTTTCCTAGTCCGAGTGTGGTCATTTATCTAGACAAGAAAGTTCAATTTTTGCTTCCTTGTGTCATGGACGGTTTTATGAGTTTAACACTGTCATAAGGACTCATAAGGTTGACAAGTCATAATGGTTTACAGAAGTAACTCTGAGTCAGTGTTGACAAGTCAATGTTTCTATGTTTGGATATATACTACAGCATGGCATGTGTATTTTTGGCATGTATGTTTATGGTATACCACTGCTGTGTGAACATTAGCTAAACTGTACTGAACTTCAACGCTGCAAAGTGGATTGGGCAATCCTCTCTGCGAAATCATAGAAGCTGTTGTGACCTGCCCTTTACAAAGTAGCACATCACAACACAAGGCGCATACTGTATATACTTAACCTTCCCCTGGTAGAATGAGATGACTTTTTTCCAGATTTCCTTAGAGCACCTGTTCTCTCGCTTCCAATTTAGGCCATAGTCATAGATGTAACAACGATAATACATCCTGGTATGTGTTTGCAACTTACTGCCCCAGAGAGGTATATCCTTGCTCTCGGCCTTCATGACAATTGAGGCCATTGTCATAGTGACTGGGATGGCGTCAAAGTAAGACGAGTGGGGCGCCAGGGTGAGGATGGGTGCTTCTGCGGGCAGTGCCCTTCGTCCTTTCACGGTCATCCAATGGAAACCCCCCGCAAACCACATGACCCGCATGATGATCTTCAGAATTATGTCCACCACTCTGGAAACAAGAGCATGCAAGTGTGAGGGGCAATTTTCCTTCAAACTGCAAATGGACATAAAATCTATAACACTGGAAAATATGACAGATGCATATGTCCAATGACATGACAAAGTTGACATAAATGATTAAGGCTCTGTAGTTTTAGAACTTTGATGTGGTAGGAATTAAATAGGGTAAGTGAGTAGTGACAAGAGTGAAAACAGCACTATTTAATGGCGAGAAATAACCCTGATTACACCCTGTGAGGCATTTCTCCAGTGCATACGTAGAATAAGTGTAGATTACCCTGTTCTGCCTCTAGCCCACTGAACACTCCTCTTTCTTTATCGCCACATTTGAGCTACACTTGATCAGCAAACCTTCTGTTTAGTGTTTTATTTCTTTCCTTTTTCCCCTGTGTACGCGAGTGTCCCTTTGTGTTCATTCTGGTTTTTGCGGGTCCATGAACGCAGCATAGACAGACCACTTCACGAACGATTTTCTCTTTCTCAGGAGCAGTTTGCTGAGTTTGAGTTGTGAGACGGAGAAGTGAGGAACATACTGTCTGACCATCACACTCTAGACTTCCTTTCAATCAGTCTGTGGTCGCAGCGATCAGACCTGATCAGATCACATCAATGGATATAAAAAGTAGCTGCTGCAGACGTGAGTGAAAGCAAACTTTCTGTTCCGTGGGAACTTAGCCAGTTTCATCTAAAAGTAGGGCTGGAAAATTAATAGACTAAACTAAAACTATATAAATTGACGGACAGTTAAGTTTCACTTTCACTGCACTTGGTGCTCTGCTACTCTGTCTGTGGCCAGAGTATTCTCGGCTACGAGAGAGAGAGACGCAGCTCCAAAAACAGAAAATTTATATGTGGCAGCGAATGCTCATATTATGGCAGTACGCCATAAATAAATGAATGTGTGGGAAACCCTACTGCGTGTTAATTAACCTTTGAGGTGGTATTTTCAGTCTTTAGTTTTAGACAAGTGGTTAAAAAGAGGAGTCCTGCTGTTTCTGTGGAGGTTTATCTGACAAACTATTGCACAATCAAGGAGCAATGAAAATAAGACTGACACAGAGGGTGGGCCATCTGAACTATCAAAGCTTAAGAATTACTCAGAATAAAGTGAGATAGGCGTGAAGGACTACTAGAAACCAATGCTACAATTAATTTATTAATAGATGCTCCTGCACAAAAAAGGCAAAAGGCATTTTAGTGCAACTGTTTGAAAACTTGACTGAAGTAGCATTTTCAACCCTTGTGATTTTCTTCATACTGAATGCCCTGCCCATAGCATTCTACTATTGCTGATGTGGTAAATAACACGTTTGTAAGAATTATAGTGCTTCCTGAAATTCACCATCAAACAGACAGACACACAAGTGCGTGACAAAGCACCCACCTCCTCCAGAGGCACTGGGGTTCGACGGTGGTCTCTGAGCGCCCTACTGAGGCCAGGAAGGCAAAAGGCCAAGCCAACAGCATCATGAATGCTGCTATGAGTAGACGGATGGGGAACAGTGTGACTGTCATTAATGCAATCTGGAAGAGATTTGGGACAAGAGAAAAGGACAAGGGTTAAAGAAACAGATCAAACAACAACATGTTATGCACGAGTGCAACAATACACTGAATCATAGAACAAGTATGATCACTGTAAAGTGAAAGCATCAATATGTATCATCACCTTTAAGATACCTTTGTGTCACCACCTCTGTTCAAGCACACCTCTTTCCGAAACATTCAAACAGTGCTAACAGTCTAGCACCAGGCAGACAATGGCAAGCAACCAGGAAAAAGACAAGACTATTAGCAACTAATAATGATTGCAGGACCCTGAATTGAAGCAAACAGAAATCGTACTGTAGCAGACTTTGTGATATTAGCAACTACTGTACTGTTGTCCAAAGAATCGCTATATCAAGTTGTGCTGTTGCTTGTGATTTACACCCGTAATGTTTTGTCAGTCATCTCGGTACCATTAACGTCTCAGCTGGACCCAAGTCTATGCAGTATTTAGCCTTTGTTAATGCCAACTCCACAACTTTTTTCATTTGCTTTACAATAAATGCTTTGTCTGCAAGTCAGAGCCAAAAATCACAACATTTACAAAAAGTTTACTCTAAAAACAGACTGACAGGTTGGCACTTTTTGTCAGGAGGGAAGAGACAAGAACATTATTGATTATATTACTTCTTTGCCGAAGCAAAATAAAAGACAGCCCATCAGAAAACAATGATGCCTTCAATTTATGAGAACCAATTAACTATTAGCATCTGGTGTAAAGGGAAAACAACATATGTAGTTTAACATCCAATGCATTATGAAGCTGAGAGCTGTTTGTCCCTTCCTATACAGTACACAGGGCAGCATGCCTGAAGCACAGTCTCTGATCATAGTGGTCAATGGCAACTTAGCAATCCGAAACACCAGTGATCCTGCATAAAGAGCTCTGTGGTATGTTAGACAATTTAAATCAGATGTTGTGTCTGCCCTCAGGTCACAATATGGCCCTTATTTATATGCTTACATCCTAATCATGAAAATGCTACATATAACATATGTTCTTGATTCTTAAAGGTTCTGACAAAACCTTACATAGTTTGTAATGGTGACTGTTTACAGCCTCTAATGACTCCCTGATAGCAGCGCTTATCTTCTGTCAATATTTGTCTTGATAGCAAACCACAACTCAGGAGCATGGAGTCTGTCTGCACTATCTTATCTGGGGAGAGTTCTTGTCTGACAGCTTGGTCACATTAAATCAATCATTTTAAAGCTTGCCTGTTTAATTACGGACAATGAGCAGCAATCAAATGTTGGAGTCTAAATGGAGACTGGTTAGTCATTTTTTCTTTCCCAAAAACATAACGCTGATCGGAGAAATATTCACGTCTACATTATGATGGTATTATCTACATTATAGATCTGTTTTGCTCCGTTTTCAGTGAGTCGAAAAATTACATGACAAACTAATCCCACCACTGTTATCACATTGACACACCAGCCTCATTTCTATTTCTCTTTTCACAGTCCTCCAAACTGTTTACTTTCCCAAGATCCTCTTAAGATACATGAATTAATTAAATATGTCTACCACACAGTTCTCTTTTTATACAAATACCAAGCATACAGTTTTGCACACGAAAGAACAAACAACTGGTACTTTTTCCCTATAATAAAAGGGGCCCTGCCAGGAATGCTTGAGAGCCACTGTATAATGCATTTGTTAAAAGATTTATTCAGACCCAAAGCATGAGAATGCATGAATGTCACTTAGAGTTAAAGTAAAGGCATTAGGGGTTAGAGTGAATTCAGGCATTGTGCTAAGGCATCTTTAAATTCATGCAATAAAGGCTTGTCTCAGTCTTTAAAGGGGGATGTGAGAACAAAATAAACATTCATTTGGGCTGATGCAAGTTGGGAATTATATTGGAGCTGCCAAGAGTGCTCCACATTGTAAAGACACTGTAAATATACTAAATTAACTTGGGCTTCTTGGTATCACAATCAAGGACTGGTCTAAAACAGCAGAACTCTACTTTGTGCTCACAGTGTAGCCATATTAGAATCAAAATGCAAACCAGCGATTGCAGTGGATTGTAAACCAGATGTTACCAGTCTGGTGTTATTATCTCTGCACTTATGAAGAAGACCCTGCAAGGTTGAAACCTGTCTGCAGTTGTAACATTCGCAGAAACATCTGGCAGTGTAAAAGGAGCTATTGTCTTTTCTTGACTTGATTCACACTTTGACAGGAAGTCATGTTAACAAAAGCAAAAGAAGATCTACCTGTGTAAAAGCTTTCTGTTTTTATAATGCAGATGTTTCACTTCTTCAATCATTGTAGTCAGTTTAAGGTCAGAGAGAAGCGGCAGGACAGCGTTTAGTTTCTCAAGCTCATTGGTAAGGTTGTTGTGTGTGGTGGTGGGGCATATAAACACAGATTTTGCCCATATGCATGGAAAAACAACAGTGTGGAATGCCCCCCTCATTCTGGCCACTTAAGAGGGCCATTAGTGATGTTTTACTGTGCTTTTGCAAAGAATAATTGTTGTTTGTGGGCAGGGGTTCACAACAGTTACTGATCAATGCCAGTCACTCCACTGTTAGTGGGCACTCAGACCAAAAATAGCACTTTGTAACAAAAAAAAAAAAAAAAAGCAAGGATCTGTGTTGGTGTGGGCGTTGCTTCAGGTAGCGGTGGGGGAAAAATAGTAATACATTCATGACTTTGAAAGAGTAAAGAATGGATGATGAAAATTAATACAACACAATAGAAGAGACAAATTCATAGGAGACCTTTTAGGCTTCACTTTAACCTCATCCTCAGGTCTCAATAACAAGAAATACTTATAATTGCTGTACTGGGAGTTAACCTTTTCAACCTTGGGCCTTACACTAAGCCAACTGAGCCTTAAAATTCGGTCTGATAAATATGCATGACTATTCTGGTGAGGAACAAATCGGTTGCCCACTTATGACGCCAATCCAAGGAATTACTGATCTATATAGTGTGGGAATAAGCTATTGACTCATGGCTGCTTTGGCAGGATCAAAAACAGATTTGGGTCTTTGTGGGGTTCCCCAATGAATCACACAAAAAAACTGGGCGTGTCAAACCTAAGCCTGGAATTAAATCAACTTTAACATTAGTAGCTTGTCTTCTAACACCATACCAACATTTAGGCTTTACGGTTGGAATGTTTGATGATGCTTCTAAACTCTGTAACAAAAACACTGCAATGTGTTCTCACATTAGGTCTAAACCAATCAGCTCTGTAGATCGATTAATGAGCTCACCAAGGTGCAAAACTGCAAGAGCATCTTTATATGGATTGAAAGGTCATGCCACTGAATTACAGTACAGTCTACTGTCTCCACAGTTGCTACAAGATTTGAGAGCTAGTCAGTCACTTGTGCGGCCTTTTCTGGACAGCAACCCTTTTTGTCACAGAAGAACTAAAACTCACAGATTAGCAAAGACGTCCCCAGCTCCTCTCAGTTGTAGGGTTACACTGCACAAACTTAAACCGTGAGCAACAATGCCAATTTGGCTTGTTGCAAACAGGATCGCTTTTAATTCAGGTACAGCCAATTAGCTTTCAGGCCTTTAGCCTGCTCTTACAGGCAGTAATGTAGCTTTATGGTCTAACATCAACCATATTCTTGTGGCATGGGTTAATCCAAGAAAACTCATCTGTTCCTATTATAATCTGTAATCCCTATTAGTGGGCAATATGGAGGATCTTCTAAATGCCAAAACCGATTTGCTCATCAAAAGACAATGCTATCCACCTCCAACCAACTACTGCAACACACACAAAAAACCTTATTTGCATAGGTGTCATTACAGTAATTGTGATGCTAGTGAAACAATCCTGAGTCATCTCATGCTATTCAGTAACGGCCTGTTACTCATCACTGTAATTTCACAATAGACAAGGGACACGTACAACAATCCCTTTTCTACTTGAACCCATAAAAGGATTCTGTGAGACCATCTACCTGTCAGCTAGTTAAATGGTAGAGAGAACGGTCGCTTTTTGCTCTAGTCTTCAATTTTTCAGTTCAGGTTGTGTCTTCCTCATGTTTCTGCGGATGTGAAAGCAAGACCAGGGCAACATGCCGAAAACAGTTGTTCTCAGTTACATCAGAACAACTACGAAACTCATTTTCATCATTTAATGGCCCACTTTTGTTACAGAGCTTAGTGTTTACTTCTGCAAGAAAAGGCTCTGTTACCAAGCACATGCCACTGAAGGGAAAAATAAGAGAGTTGTGTGCAGTATATGGCTTTTTAATTTTGGCACAGCGCGTCAAAATTAATTATTCTGCAACTTCTACTGTAATTCGCGCATAATCACCACGTATGGTGATCTAAATATATGGCAAGCGTATATGATATTATGTTAGCCTTAAAAGAAACTGATAACCTGCTTATTCACTTGGCTTGCATCCGCCTGACACTCTCCCTTTATCTGTTCTATGAAAAGAGCCAGGAAGAACACGTGTGAACCTCCCTAGGTCACTATTCTTACTTGTAACAAGATACTCGCTTATGCCTGCTATGCCAGAGTAGCGCCATTCATAAAACTGAGGCTCTCCCATCGGACTGAACTCTGTTACTGAAAATACCTCACAGCTGTGTCCCAATTCCACAATGTTTACTAATACTTTACGGTATACCCTATGTAACAATCTATATGATAACCATTTAATAGCCTGAGCAAGAAATTAATGTGCTTTACTGTTTTATTCTTACAGGGAAAAAACAAAACAAAAAAAGCACAACTGGACGTCAATCAAACTTTGGGGAGCTCCTGCCAATTTCAAATCTGGAAGCTTTACAAAGAGGAAGCAAACTAGTTTTGCCAAGATTTAATAATTTATTTGTTTATCTTGGAGCTATGGGTGATAAGAGTACACAAACAATACACTTGTATCGAACAATTTTAGAATGCATGCTGGCGTTTTTATACTTTCATATTAGACTATTCTCCAGTGTGAATGTCAGCTACCTCGTACTTAAACATGATATGAAATATTATATTTTTTTTCAACAGGGACACAGCTTCTAAAAGTCTCTTAAACCTCTTCTAAATCCCTACGTTGCTGTATCAATGTATGTTTCTTTCAACACAGCAGGATCTATTACTCAGTGCACTGATTAATGCAAACCCATGGCTCAGGGCTGACACACACACACACACCAAACTATTTAAGGTATTCAGAGAGGTCATGTGAGGTGAACTGCATAGGTCCCACATGTGCCTCCAAATTTATAAGCAGCCCCAGATAATATTATGCTCACAAGAACACATGACTTGGGGTTTCCTTCATCAGTGCCCGCTGCCACATGCTGCAAAATTTGCACAAAAAGACAATTTTAAATGTCAGGTGTGCAATAACAATGAGATTAAGAAGCCTTTCAAACTGCTGTCTTGTTACGTCTCTGCAGGCTGCATCCCCAATTATGCATTTTAACAGTTTTGGAGCAATGAAGCTCAATGATATAAAACCAATGGCTGGAAAGTTGAAGCAAATCTGATCATCAGTAGCAGTGATGGGTAACTGGTCTGCTTGTCTACTTTATGCTGCAGAACCATAAAATCTTAACAGCCAGTTAATAGCAGAAACCTGTGAACTCTAACAGCTGGGGGAAATACATCTAAGTTATAGATGGGAGGGGGACATGACTGTCAGTTTTCCATCCCATCCTCCAGCCTCCTCAGCCACACGTGTTGGTTGCTGGTTGAGAGGGGCGCACAGTGATAAGCAATAAAGCATGAAAAAAATGCAAGGGAAGCCAGTAAACGGTACCATGTGTGCTGCTACAGGCATGTTTCTACCAAATGACATCTTAGTAACAGCTACCACACAACATGATCGTCTCTGAAAGCTAATGATGACAATTAAAGAGCAACAAGCTATAGGCCCATCCTAGACAGGCGGCCATGCTCAAATTGCTGTAACGCTATTCAATCCTTATGGTTTGTTAGCGGATTCCTCAGTGAGAGGTGTTGATGTATATGTTTTACACACTCATATGTGAAATACACCTCATAGCTGGAGCAAAGCATCTATTTAAAAGGGACTCATCCCTCTCCAGCGGCATGAAAGCGAGGTAATAAAGGCAGCAAGACAGGAGGAAGAAAGCAACATGTATATGGCTAACGTTACAGTTAGCTGGCTAGCTAACACTAGCTCAGCTGACTACATGCAGTCAGGAAAAACCAAGTTAAATGATGGTGACAGCCTCTCCACTGTGTCGCACCGAGGTGTTACCGTACTAGAAACTACTAGAACAGCATGTTAACGTATGTGTACCAGAGAAAAGCATTTGCCTGTAAGCGTAATTTAAACATTAACGTTACCTTTGCCTTCTCCAGAGGGGTGAATTTCAAGACGTGCACAAAAGGGTTTCTGAACGGAGGCGCTAGGTCCATCTTCTTCCCGTCTCCCTCCATCGCAAAATGCCTCGGTAACCTCATTCTCACAAGAAGTCACGTTGGTTGAGGTTGAAGCTATATTTTGTTAATATTCCGAGCAGAAAACTGCTGCTGCTGCTTCAAAGGAAGACTCCTCGCGCAAAACGCAGTTTCCCCTTAATCTGTCTTGCACGGTGGCTAATTTTGGTGGCAGTGCAGGGTTATTACCGTTATCTTCCTTTCGCGGACAGCATGGAGGGATAATGGTTAGCTCGAGGATTAGCTGGGGATATTTGAAGTCGCCGATATCTTTCTGCCTACAGTGCGCAGGACGCCTTCCTCCACACCGCGTTCCCCCCAACCAGTCCGCTAGCTCTGGATGCTAACGGAGCCACGATTCCGCTCTGCGGACAGGGCGCATGCGCAGCACATCCTTCGTATTGTCCTTAAAAAGACGTGATGGTGCCTTCAGAAGACTCCAAAATATCGTAATTTTAAGACTGCAACTTAGATTTGGAATTCTTTCCTACTTCTGGCTGGGGGCATGGACAAGATAGAAGCAACTCAAGTACAAAATAGGCTTATGTAAACCAAAACAGTAGCCCTATAACACATTTGTAAAGCTTATGTTTAAAATACTGTGAGACTGTAACTGCTTAATCAATCAAAACCTCCTTATATTTATGCATTTTAGCCCATACATTTGTGAATCTATCTATCTATCTATCTATCTACTCAGTTACTATTCTTGGCTGATGCTCTTAATGAGGAGGCAGTACTGTCTGCTTAACTTAGGGCCAAAGGAAAAGTCAGACCTATTATTAGTGAACTAGAACTGGCGTTCATGGAGCAGATGAGTGGGAGTCATAAAAGTTAGTGTCTATTATTGGATGGCCAGGTGTAAATGTGCTGTAAAGTGGGTTGTATGGTCAACAAGAGCTATATCTGCCCCTAGTGTGTGTGTGTGTGTGTGTGTGTGTGTGTGTGTGAACGCACACATAAGTAATTGAGTGGGTGTAATGCGCTGAGTGCAGTCACAGGCTCTGTGAAATGACTCACAACAACCAGATGCAACATGACATCATGAATAATATATTCATAGATCATATATAATTATGTGTTATCATTGCATAATTGTGTGGAGCTATAAATTGTAGACGGATGCTAAGTTAGCAGTCAACGATGTAAGTGACAGTAGGTAGTATACATTTTATTATGTCCAAATGTTTCTTATTTTAATCTGAATTAATACAGATCCATGTCCCCTTATTTTTAATTGATATGGGCCCTGGGAGTAATGAAGTTATAGCCGCACTGGAGGAAACCCCTCTTTTTTTTTCAATTATGAAATGAAACCTGTAAACTTAAAGAGAAATAAGTAAGTCCAAATATGAGGGCATTTCACTTTGGTCTTTTGCATAAATGTTTCACAGTAAAAAAAAAAAAACTATCCCTGAAACTTTAATCTAAGCTTCATGAAAGTATAGATGCATTCAGCACTATATGACTGATTGATTAATATATTACATATAGTGTATAGGAAACTTGACAATGTGCACTCATCTCATACAGAGACCTGATACGTTCTGACATGTTACTCATTTCTAGTATTGTGTCTGATTTGGATTTAATGTCTCTTGATAACTGATTATATGCCTCCCTCTAGTGGTAAAATCCTCACATTACAGCCAGGGTAACATCTCAATAAAAAATACTGGAACACTGCATCCACTCAGTCATACACACACACACACACGTCCACAAGGGAGATACAGATACAGCCCTTGTGGATAATGCAATCTACTTTGCAGTACATTTTGACCCTCTCCTCTATTAGCCTACTTGAATAGATGGACGCCAGTTCTTTTTTTTATTTTTTATTTTTAAATATACATATATACATATACATATATATATATATATATATATATATATATATATATACAGTACAGGCCAAAAGTTTGGACACACCTTCTCATTCAATGCGTTTTCTTTATTTTCATGACTATTTACATTGTAGATTCTCACTGAAGGCATCAAAACTATGAATGAACACATGTGGAGTTATGTACTTAACAAAAAAAGGTGAAATAACTGAAAACATGTTTTATATTCTAGTTTCTTCAAAATAGCCACCCTTTGCTCTGATTACTGCTTTGCACACTCTTGGCATTCTCTCGATGAGCTTCAAGAGGTAGTCACCTGAAATGGTTTTCCAACAGTCTTGAAGGAGTTCCCAGAGGTGTTTAGCACTTGTTGGCCCCTTTGCCTTCACTCTGCGGTCCAGCTCACCCCAAACCATCTCGATTGGGTTCAGGTCCGGTGACTGTGGAGGCCAGGTCATCATTTGCGTTTAGTTGGACGATCATTTATTTTTCAACAGGACAATGACCCCAAACACACCTCCAGGCTGTGTAAGGGCTATTTGACCAAGAAGGAGAGTGATGGAGTGCTGCGGCAGATGACCTGGCCTCCAAAAACAAACATGTTTTCAGTTATTTCACCTTTTTTTGTTAAGTACATAACTCCACATGTGTTCATTCATAGTTTTGATGCCTTCAGTGAGAATCTACAATGTAAATAGTCATGAAAATAAAGAAAACGCATTGAATGAGAAGGTGTGTCCAAACTTTTGGCCTGTACTGTGTGTATATATATATATACATATATATATATATATATATATATATATATATATGTATTGACATTTTTGCCTTCATTTAATAGGACAGTTAATTGGTTGAAGGGGGGGAGAGTGAGGGTGTGATATTCAGCAAAAGGCCACAGGCTGGAACTGAACCTGAGGCCACTGCAGCAAGGACTTTGCCTTTGTATATGTGACACCCACTCTACCAGATGAGCCACTTGGGTGCCCAATTCTAGTAGTAAAACTGTATAGCCTTTCTTATTATTCCAAGCAAAGCATGGAATACTGCCACTTATTGACAGCCAACACCATCAAATTACAACTGGTGTAAAGTTAAGGTTTATTCACTAGATGAGCAACTGAATTCAAAGCATTCAGCTAGAAAATGTCACGACCTGATAAGAATCAGGACTCATCACCAACTGAGACAAAACTTAATCACTGATAAAGCTACAAGTTTGAGATGGCCCACATGTAACTTGCTAAAAAAAACGTATTGCCTTCATGGCACATGATGCTGGATTGATTTTCCTCAATACAAAACTATCATTGGATAAAACGATAATCAGAAAGATTCAAAGAACAATATCCAGCAAAAAAAGTTGTTATTCAATAAATGTGTAAGTGCTGTCTAAATTTAAATTTTCTTTGAGTGCAATGTAACATTAATGTCATCAGTGACCTTGTTTTATCATTATCTGTTCATTCTTAAAAAAGGAATCTAGGTCTAAATTATAACATTGTGCTTTATTGACTAAACTGACTTCAATTCTCATTTAAAATGAGAGTTAAGAAAGATTTGGAATTGTGTGCTTAGACATGATGATATTAAAACTCATGGCAATATGACAATACAACAATTATTTCAGATTAATGCTAACAGTTAGCCAATTTTGAGCCTGGCTGTCACATTTTATTTGCCTAATTTTTATATGTCCACTGTCCAAGTATGTGATGAAGTGCTCATCATACTGAAGTAGGTCAGCTTTAAATCATAGCCTGACTTTTTTTGGAAATAAAAGTTTTTTTGTAGACAAAGACAAGCTAACAGCAGCATGTATCTTTACCACAGTGCTTTACTCTATTGCTTATAAGCTGGATTGTGCATGCACAGCAGTTTCTCAAGTCGCTATTCGCAAACCTATTGATTGGACTACATGTTCACACAGGCACTCAAGCGTGTGGTGTGAACAAAGCCGCCGTATTTTGGAAGCTGTACTTTATTTATCACACTTGATTTCTCCTCGTCCTCTCGGCAATCGTGTTTTTGCTTACGGTTTTTGTAATTGCAAGCATGTCAAGATCAGCCAGTCAAACGCAGGCATGTGCACGGACACGCAGCCTGCAGATTCTGCAGGTACATACACGCAGACACGCACACACTACTAGACTTCATATTTTAATTTGGGTGTGGAACGTGTAGTCAAAGTGCCCTGTGGGCTGACCATATCAGGTCGTGACATTTGCATTTGACAGGAATCACATCAGACAGGGTTAATACTGGAGAAGATGGAGGGATAGAAAAAGGGAGAAAAAAAATGTGGAAAAGGTTTCCCCCATTCCTCCTACATCCCCTTTCCTCTCTCTTTCCCCTCCCTCAATCCCATAGCTGAGGTGCTTAAATTAAAAAGGAAGAAATGCAATTTAAAGACATGGGGTAAACAATCACAAAACACTTGTTTCTGGAGGAGACACAATTTCCTGGTGCCTTGTCCAATTTCTTATGGCCCGGAGGGCTGCCGCATGCGTTTTAACACCTGGTTCTACACCGCTGATTAAAATTGTAATGCCAGTGTTGAATCAATCCATATGACATTTTGGAAATACACAAGTATCAGGACATTTTATATATACAGCATTTTTTTTTCTATTGTTTTCATTTGGAAAGAGAAAGGTGCAAGGTGGTGGCTCGCACTGGGTGTCACTGCTATGCCTTCCAACTGTTTGACGGGGGGAAAAAGAAGTTTCAATATCCTAAACAAGTATAAATACATCACTATCATTAGTATGCATAGTATTTACTAGAAAGCCACATGCACATGTGCTGCAAAACCAAAAATGGGACGACTATCACTGTATTTTTGTGGCTTTGTTACTGCCGTGATCATCATTAAATGAAGCCTAAGATTTATTGCTGTAGGAAAAGTAAGGGGAGAATTTGGTGTACTTCCACTTCCCAAGGGGCATGTGAGTGATGCAGTAGTTTGGCTTACCATCACTGCCAATGTGCTTTTAAACCCAGATCCAAAATTGAAACTTGCACGTGGCCAAATCAGCCCATGAAATTGGCCATGAAGGAAATTTGATGACCGGATGTGTCTTGCTGAGACAAAAGAAAGTAGAGCATAAGAGACAGATGTACAGCAGCAGATCAGCGCAGACAGCCAGGCTGAGAGTTGAAAGATAATTAAAGGGCAAAAATACAAATAGGAATGCAGCATGAATGAGTGAAAGGAAAAGGGAGGTGAGAGAATGAAAGCAAGAGAGAGAATGTCCAGATTTTTGTACCACTATTATACCAGTACACCCCCCCAGGCCAAACATCTGAGGCCGTGTGACAGACGGACTGTTGTTTGCTTCACACCACAGTAATGTTTTACCAGCCCCTGCGCCCATGTCAATCAATGGCCGGCATGTTCCAAAACATATTCAACACACAAAGAGAACACTTTGGCTTGAGGAAATGGATTGTGCGCAAGATTGGCAGGGGACTCTCTGGATGTGTCAATCACCAAAGGCCCTTTGTTTTACCCCTGTCCCAAGCTTCAAGAACAAAGACGTTTCCTTTTTGTCTCATTTGTCTTTGTACGCGATATAAACACATGAATTTTCTGTTTTACATTTGGCTCCAAGCGAAAACACTTTTTTTTCTAAGATAAAAAAAAAGCTCAAACAAAATGTATAATACTGTAGATTTATTCCAGAGAGGGGATTTTGTCCAACAGGTAAAAGTGGAATTGACAATACTCAGCTTTTGTGAAAGCGCTAATCTACACATTTCATGATATGCTGATGATGAGAGCAGGATGAGGAGAAGGGTGGGGAGGCAGTCAGATTGTTAGCATTTGAAACCACAATTTCACACAACGGACATTTGAAATCTGAGAGAGCTGCCGGTCCCTTTCTCTGGCATCGAATCTAAGCTGCTTCTCTCTGGTTTTTTTTCTCTCTCTTCTGGTCTCTTGTCCTTTTCTTCCTGTCTGGCCTCTCCAGGTGCCGCGCTATCTCACAGCTAACACAGGAATCCATGAGCCATGTACATCCACGGCCCTTTGAAAGAGGAAGCCACTTTGCCGCTCATCTCAGAAAGCACCTTCCAATCGTCCTCTGTGTTCCTCGGGGAGATGAAGGGGGCTCCTGCTAGAAGAGCGGGTTTTTGTAACCAAAGCCACATGCTGGGCAGGACAGCCAGTTGTAAGACAAGAAAGATCTTTGTGGCGAACACAAGTGCTTGGCTGTCCTCTTGCGTGCCTGTCTGTCAGCGTCGCTTTGCTGGCTGGACACCTGTACAACTGTAATTTTACACAGGCAAAAACAAAGACGTGCTACACAGGGGGGCGTGTAAAGAGGGATTATGCCAGCGTGTGTTTGTGTGTGTGTGTTTTCTTTGTGAAGAAATTCAGTAAGTGGTGCTGAGTGCCCTCCTCTGAAGGGTAATGTTTGACGCAAGAGAATCATCACCCTCCATCTCAAAAGACTCGGCCAGTCAGGAGGTGAACCTGACACGATGAACACGTGAATGTGACATTTGACACTTGTGAAAAATGTCGCTGGGATAGTCAAGAGATGGCCTTTGACCTTGGGAGAGAGCTGGATGACCGGCGTGAGCACAGAATGATGGAGAATTTGGGATTTTCAGCATGCTTTTGATCTGCTCTGTGTAAGCTTGACTTTCAGTGATGTTTTCAAGCTTCCCGAAGGAAAGTAAAAGATAGAAAGACCGAAGTGAACAAGAGGAGGGACAACAAATAGAGACATAAGCCTGTTTGGGAATGAAAGGGGAGGTCACGGCTTTGGAATGTGACTGGATGATAGAGAGCAGGAAGAGGAAACAGATAAACTCTTGCATGCACACACACACCCACATACACATACACACAATATAGATACCCATGCCCCGTTGTGCTATCATCAAGGGTCGAGTGTTAGTTGACAGAAAGCACTGATCTGCCTCAGTGCTAAAACCGTGATAAGGCACTAGGACATCAGTGACCTGTGTCTGTGTATGAGTGTGTGTATGAGAGATACACATAAACCCAAGGCTTTGCTTTAGAGGGGAACACACAGGCTACAGGCTATGATCATCTATATTCAGATATTTCCTTTTATTCAGTTTTGTTTCTAACATAATTTCACAATGCTGACCAGATACTCCACCAGACTATCATGATGCACCGGTTAAAGAACCAGATCTTTCAACCAGCATCGCTCTGGTTTCTGAAGTACAAAGCAACACTGCCAACATCACAGTGTGGCAGGTGTTATGCTTCATTATTTAGTAGGAATAATCCATTATGTATATGATTTGGCTTAAATGATACTCACTAAAAGGCACACCCATCACTTCAGTGGTCCACATTTCCTGTTATGTGTGAGGTACTTGAAGATAAACACCGTAAAGCTGGCTTTGCTTTGAAATTTGTCATTTCAGTGTGCCCCGTATTTGGTCTGTGTTTGCCAAATATTAATTTCTGTGTCTCGTTTGCCATTGGAAACATAAAGGAGTTGAAGTCTGTGCACTTAAGATGGAAAGATAACTCTTTATTTTGTTCTGTTAAATTTGATTTTTCGAGCAGATAGATGTGCTGCACTAAACGGTAGAGGGATTTCGAAGGTTGCACAACATTTTTTTTTTCTTTATTTGTTATTCGTGGTCAATGAAGCAGTAGTATCACACATTAGAGCTGAAGGACTGCAGTAGGTAGTTTGACATTTTCTGGAAATGAGCATGTTGGCTTTATAGCTGAGAGTTGCATGAAAAGACTGATACCACTCCTGTGTGTTAAGTGAACATGAAGCTTAGCTTAGCTTAGCTTAGCACAAAGACTGGAAACCAGGTAGCCAGCTAGCCTGGCTAATTTTAAAGGTAACACAATGTTCCTATCCAGATTAATGCACCACAATTCATACATATCCCACGTAATGATGATATAGTAATTAATGCAAAACCCACGTATTTTGTTAAGTTGCAATCACATGACCAGAACACTGAGTGTAGTAAAGAAGGAAGCGGTCCCGTGTGGTCCAGTAAGGAGGCAGGTTGGGGCAGTGGATGGGTCACAAAACACAGGACTTTCCCCCAAGAAAAGTCAGAAGTCAGTCTTCAGAACCATGTGAACTTTAAGTGAACTTTGAGTCATTTAGGGTATGTCGTCACCCTGTTTCTTTTCCGAAACCTAACCACAGTAACTTAAATTATCTAAACCAACCTCCCTAACTTTATGATAAGGACGTAACATCAGTTGTGGGACACGTATTTATAGGATATCATATGAACTATTATGTGTGCATTTTGTTATGATTTGATGTGAACTATTGTAAAAGGATATCTTGTTTGTTTAATATGTACCAAAACTAAAGTGTAAAAACAACATGTCATGGTGTAAAGGTAGGTCATGTGCCTGACTAGAGTCTCGTCATCACTATGAAGTTGCCAAGCAACCAGTGCCAACACCAGGAAGTTACTGAACCTGGCCAATAAAATAATACGCCATGCCATGATCTCATTACACTCTCTGCAAGAAAGCTGAACTATTCCTTTACAGATGCAGAGGAAGTAACTATTTCTATTGATTTTTAAGTATCCAGATGATGGGGCGTCATGGAGGCCATATTGGGCTTACACTCCTAATGGTTTATAGACTGCAACCACATAATGTCTTTATTCATCAGTAGACAAAGCACTTTATACTCTTGTTTACACATTACATCACACTCTAATAGCAGCAGAGTTCCTATGCAAGGTGCAGCACAGCCTGTTGGGAAGGACACCAAAGCAAGACACTTAGACATGTACCATGTGTTTGCAATGACCCTGGTTTGAACATAGGGAGGGACTTGAGATCCTTGTAAACCTCTTTTCTATACACTATCAAAAAGAGAGGCGAGCATACCCACAAGTATCTTAAAAAGCATCCAAATGATTTTCAGTTAGTGATTAAGAGGTGAGTTCCTTTTCTTCTAACTTTCATTCTCTTTCAGTCGCACACAAAAGCAGCAGCACAGGTTCCATAATAAGCCTATCAAAAGCGAGCTTTAACAGCAGATAGGGCAAATGTCAAGTAGACAAGCCTGTGCAGTATGCAGAGAAGGAAAGACAGAAACAGAGGGTGAATTCTTTTCTCGACAAGCAGATTGAAAAGATGTAGACCAAAACAAAATTACCCTCCTTTGATAGGAACAAGTGGTCAGGGAATGCAGGAATGGAAGAAGTGTGGGGGGCATGAGAGGATAAATTCGCTGTCACATGGGTGAAAGGTTGATGTCACATTTCTTGTCAAATGTTCGGGTACGTTTTTTTTTTTTTTTTTTTCCTTTTTGGAAAAACCCTTGCTTGTCTCCTTATATGTCAACACAGCAACAAATGTGCCCTTTTTTTCTTTCTCTCTTTCTCCCTCTCGGACTCCCTTGTCACATCCTGTTCCATAAGGCAGATACTGTTTAGTCTAATTGACCATCTATGGTGATGACAAAGGTATCAAAGCAACAGGATTTTGATTTCATGCTGTCTTTTCCTGTTGGACTTTTCTGTCTCTTTCCCTCGGCCATTTCCTCATCTTCTCCGGGGCAGCTAGTTCAAATCTCTATGGCAGTGATGACAACCCCAGAGGTTAGAGATTATGACTGTAGGTCAGCAGTTATAATCCTCAGACTTGGGAGAATTTGAGTGTAGGATGTGAATGAATAACAACAAGATGCAGTTTGCAGAATGAAGTTTGGAAAATTCAAAACAAACCACCACCAATTAACCCAACTGCTCAACATAATATAACATAATTGGTAATATTGTCTGGAAAACACATTGGTCTTTTGAGGAAATATTGCTACAGCACTGACCTTCATTACGATATTGATCAGCCACCTTTTCATTGGTCTTTAAATGTTTATTTTAATGTTCACTTATTTTAAGAATAATTGATTTAATGCATCATCCAAAGATGACCTTTGTAATTATTTTGTTCAGTGGTATGATTTATTTTTACTATGAAACAAATTTTAAGGACGTTTAGGACCTCATTTTTTGTGAATTACACATTATAGGACATATACCAAACAGGAAACAAATATGGTCAGCAAACAGCATGATGCATAGCTAAGAATGTATCAGACTATCATTCACTGTAAAACGATAACACATGCAACAGTATTATATATATTATTATTCTCTTTCTAGGAGTTATTATTTAATAGATACATGTACATGTGTTGTCACATGCTACACAGTGGGATGTCCTACAGGACTTTGTTTGTTGCAGTACTAGCTGTGAGCAAGTGGAGGAGCTCTAGTGATGTTCTTTTGACCACATGGGAAGACCACTGGGAGGACCACAACACCAACATTGTGTCTCCCCGTGTGTGTGTGTGTGTGTGTGTGTGTGTGTGTGTGTGTGTGAAGATCTACATCTGCATGAATGTGTGTGTAAGCCTCCTTACTGTACAGTGTGTGTGTATACACTGCACAAATATACACATGCATTTTGTGGTCATAATTTTGTCTCTGCATGGGAACCAAGAGTGGTTTTATGTGAATATGTATGCATGTCTGTTTACAATATGTGCATGTCCCTATATGTATTTTGTGTGTGTATGGGTGGTAATGTGAATTCTAGTGAATCAACTAAAAACAATGCGGTTGTGAAGTGACATATAGTTACTAGTATGGTTGGTGAAATGTGTCTCTTGAGTCAGAATGAGACAAGGTCCATCTGCTTTATGATGTACAGTTTGGTTGGTTATGCCAGTTTTCAGAAGAATCACATGATAAACTATCTTGACTGAGAGTTTCGTGTGATTGGCTGCACTATATTTGAATTGTACAATGTTTAAATATTTTAGCACAAGTATGTCGCTTGGCTTTAGAGCAGGGAAAGATCACCTATAGGTAAAAACAACACACATGCATAGTCACAAGCAGCAGTTGGCAGCGTAAAATGACCGCTGGATTCTCCCAGAACTGCAGAACCATACTGACCATGTCTGTATTTTGACTTAGTAGATTTGCTGCATCAAGAAAAAGAGGAAATGCACAAAAACAATTGCACTGATGAAGTGCTATATTTGAAATTTCATGCAACTTTGGGTTTTCAATAGATGAACAAGCATGCATAGAAAATGTGGAGGTTACTGAATATTGGTGAACTTGTAAAGTCATGTTGTCAGAAATGAAAAGAATAGAAGTTCTTTATTGTCATTGTACCAGAACAATGACATTTAAAAGCTACAACTGTACATAGTGCAAGTTTAAAGGAACAACAAGTGACAACCCAGAAAAATACCTTCATCACATCACCAATAAATAAGAATGAAATAAATAATAATCAATAATAAGAGGCAGATGTTGTTATTGCACTTAATGTATGTAATGTCACCCATACTGGAAATGAGAATTAGGACAGTTTATGAGGTATGGGAGTTTAGAGTTCTGATGGCCCAGGGAAAGAAACTGTGTGCAAGTCTGTTGGTTCTGGAATATATGATGGATAATACTGGGATGGAAAAAGAAATTCCAGCATTGGCCAGTAAGTAAAAGTAGTTGTGATGTCACCATCTGGAAAGTCAGGAAAGTTCTATAGCTTTAAAAGTCATCAAGACTTTGAAACTATCATTTAAGTTTGGGCATTGTGAATCTATTGTTTTTGAAGTATCTGACAAAGAGGCAGGAAAATGTTAGAGTCCAGAAGAGACATCACAAGCCTGCCAAACCTACCTAACTTTCACCTTAATAGAGATTTGGACCAACGTAGCTTTTAAAATGATTGCAATAGTTCAAATGAAGTCCTAATTCTCAAAGTTGAAGAGAGCAGAATTTAGTAAAATGACTTAGAAAGTCAAATATAGGAACATAATTAAACCGTACAAACTGCCCAAGTCTAAATCTCCTTGTTTGTAATAGAGTGATGTATGTAGCAGTGTAATTATAGCTTAAATTATGTGTGCTATGCCTAAATGAGAAAAAATGACAAATGCATTTGTCCATTTTAAAAGAATTAAAGACAAAAACTCAAAACAGACAGCACATTAACAAAGACATACTGCGAAAGAGAGCAAAGACGTGAAGGTCAGTGTGCATTTGACTCTGGTGACTGCGGGTGACACGTTCCATAACTTGTAATTATGAGAAAAAAAAGACTTTTCTCGCAAAACCTCTCACAAAACAAAGCACAAGAGAATTCAGTGTATGGTTTGAAGAGTTAATGTCATTTTCCAATGTGGCTGCGTACAATGATATTCAACAGCAGACAGATTATCAAGCAGAAACATCCTTTCTCTACATCTAAAACCCAGCTGTCTCGCAGCCCTTACATGGTGTTAAAACTGTCCCGGCACAATGGTTGACATTGGTCTTGCAGCAAAGAAAACAATGGCCCTACACGCTCCTATCAAACTCTTACTTAAATCCCCCCTTTTACCCCGCTTTCATTCTGTGTCATTCTGCCTTGTATCTGGCCAGGACTTACAAGTCTCCGGCTGTGACATAAGGGATTCCATGTTGTCCACTCCTAACAGATTACACAAGGACGCAAAGACAAAAGAACAGCAACACAGCCTGTGCATTTATTTGCCTTGGTAAAGAGAGAGGGGGAGAGGGAGGCGAGGGAGTCAAGGGGGTGATGGGAGAGGGAGGAAAGGGAGGAAAAGAGGACGGAAGAAAAAAAAGAGAAAGGAATAGTTATTTATGGATATTTATGGATTCAAGAAAATACTAAAAGAAAAAGGAGGAAAAGAGGGTAGAAAAAAGGGGAAGTGTTTTTGTTTTTTTTTTTACTCTCTCCGGTTATCGCTAGTCCAGGCCGGCATCTTTATTCTACCAGGAGAAAATGCTAATCATCAATCTCAGGCTGCATGCTACGTCTCTGTTTAATAGCTGATAGGGAGTCTCCACAGGCTGCTTTGCTTCTTTGTTTAAAATGACATATAATGGGACTGAGCCTTATCAGTGTCTCAATGCATTCTCCCTCTCCTAGTCTCTTTCTCCCTCTCTGGGATAGCGGTCCAGTGTAAAGGAATAAGGAATAGCAAGCCACGATTGATTCTGAGCCAGGGATAACTTAATCCATCAATTTAACATGAAATAAATATGCAAAAGTAAGGAGGGACGGGGGGGGCATCGGCCAACCTCTTCAGCAATGACAAAAGAGGAGGACAAATAAATGAAAGGGAAGAGAAAGAGAGGGAAAAAGAGAGAGACATAACGGATGGGGACGGCTTTGATATTATTAGTTACTACCTCTAAAAACCATATTCTCATCTTCAAGGCAAATCCATCACTTGATGCTTTGGTTTTCACCATATTTCAAGATGACAAATAAGATGTTTCTGGAGCCAAATCGCAATCACAATTTATTGTTGCACATATCAATAAATCTACTGATGAAAATACATCACTACTGTAACACTTGAGATAAATCAACAGACCTGTGGAAACACTAACAAGGCTTTGTAGGGCTACTTCAGCACCAGGTCCAGGTCTGCTGGGTGATATGTTGGTGAATGATTGTGGTATTGACTGATGTGCGACATGGGAAGTGTTGACTTTTTTGGTGTTTAACCAAAACCACAATATTTCCATAATGTTAACTAAATGTTAAAGGTAATGTGTAGAGCAGTGATACTCAACTTATGGCCTGTAGGCTAGATTTGGCCCGTGATAGGGTGTCAGTTGATCCACCAACCATTTTCTAAGTCATAGTGAAAATAACCTGATTCATGCTGGAGACGTTTTTTAGTACTTTGAATGTAAATAAGGTTCCTTTTCCTTTTCTGGAGTGTACACAAATGCATTAAAATAGATCTTTACAAAAGAAAATCAACAACAACAAACAATCCCCTGGACCCCCTGACAGAGGTCCAAGCTAAGCCCCATGTGAACGACCCAGTCTCACTCCAAAGTCGTCAAAATCCGGCACTTGGGCACTGACTTACAACGTCAGACACCAATGAAAAAAGCCATCCTTTGACATGGGCGTGATATGCATGTGGTCACCATCATAGTTTAATGGGGCCCAGTGGTGTCAGGGGGAAAGACAGCGGGACAATAACGAAAGTTAAGGCGCCAGAAGTCAGAATGGGACGGGTGGGATGGGTCGGACAAACACTGACTTTCACCCAGGAGGCTGGCGCTCGCGTTCCATAAGATTATAAAGCCAAACCCTGTTCTTTTTTCCTAAACCTAACCACATGCTTTTGTTGCCTAAACCTATCCACATTTGTTGGTGAAGGAAAAAAAACGTCAATTCACTGCGTTGAACCAATGTAGTAGGTTTATTTTGAAAGAGACTGTATGCTTTGTAAGAGGTGGCAAAATAAAGGAAAATTTGTCTGTCCATTTTTCATTGACATGCTACAGGACAATGCATGCAACAGGCAGAACTTGACACGGCGTCCCAGAACGTCAACAACCAACACACCTTAGGTACCTTGCATGTCGTATCTGGATGTGGAAAGTCCATGACCAAACGTCAATATGTGACGAGGTTGGATTCAGAGTGTGTTGGGGTACATTACTTAAAAGGGTAAATTACAGTCTGTAAATAAGGTTGAAGCTAAGATTAAAATTACTTCCTGTCAGCCTTTATTTTGGTGGTCCCCTTCTCCTTTTGATCCAATGGGACTTTTATTTTGATGCCTTCTCTTGGTGGAAACAGGATATTAAAGCAGAAAAGTCTGAGAAGAAAAGAGGGAAGACATACAGCTTTGCTCTGCAATATCAAGCCCTTGTTTCTTGTATAGTGAAGCACTCTGCTGGAATGGGAACAAGGTACTGTGTCATTTAATGTATTATGATTTTGTGTGGTGAGATGTGTTTTAATTGACTCAACAGTGAGCGTGTATTTAAATTTAAATGTATGGCTGCAGCAGCTATCATGTTAAAAATAGCTGCGGACTTAATTGAATATTGGTACCATCACGGTGGTTTAAGGTTGATGTTGTAATGTAAGCTTATGCACTGGATATGGTATTTATGGATTACAGTTATGTTTGCACATGGCTAAGAGCTCATTTTTTTTACTTGTGTGTGCTTTGTAGCTCTTACAGTGCTTTCTGGAGAGAGGTGTTTTAAAAGGAAAAAAGGTGTTTCAGAAAAAAGAGCTAACAATGGTGTTAAAATAATGTAGATAATGGCTGAACATAAAGACTTGAAAACATCAGCATGCTTCATCATTATCTGGCCTGGGATTCGCTACACCCTGAATGTCCTCAAATCCAGGAAACGCTTTATTTTGCCACCTCTTGAAAATGAATACATTCAAAGAAAGATGAATTATGGGCCTTCATATTTATTCATTTTTCCTCATAAATATTATTATTGAAAACGTGGTCCGTTGAACAACAAGTTGAGTATCCCTGCTGTAGAGTTTCTGATCACTAGTAGCTCTATGGAGCATTGTTTTTTTTTAACATGAGGATTCCTGTTTTGCTTGTTCAAGGATGCACGCAATGGATGGGATGCACTTTCTTGCAAATCGTTGCACACTATATTCATCATCTACAGGTGGCGGTAATGTGCCAAGACACGCAGCAAAAAGCAGAGTACAAGAAGATCATTAGCAAATAAGCAGGGATGTACAACAATGCAGGTGTCAAACTTTTGGGAATATCCCGCTTTGCGAAGAGAAGGAAATGCATTCAACACGTGTTAGATCTCTCTTTTTTTTTTTGTCTTTTTTTAAAAAAAATTGGCACTCTGCAAAATCCCTGTTTTTGGTGTTTGGTTTTGTTTGGTTTTTATTTTGGTGATTGCATTTCACTGTGATTTCACAGCAGTGTCTCTGCGACAATACCAAAAAGTCAGGTGTGCACCGTTTTGCTGCAGTTTCCAGGTTTAATGACATTTTTCAAAACCAGATCCCCAGGAAAGCTGCTCAGCTTTGCAGAAAATGTTCCCAGTGGTTACTCACGGTATTGCAGTGAAAAAAAACCCACATGGCTCAAAAAGCATTTTCCCCATGGGCCACCATTGTAAAAGAAACGTCTGTAAAACTGTTGGTCTAATTGATCGTTCCTGGGGCCTAAAAAAGAAACTGACTGCTGGTTGGTCTTAACTGTCCTGATAAAGTCAATGGACATAGGAGTAAGATGTTGCTGCCTTTGTGTTTTTATTGAATTAACTGTATCTGTGTTTGTTTTCAGTGACCTGAGAGCAACCTCATTCTTGTGAGTCCTCACTTAAGGGCATTCTTCTTTATTGACTCTTTTTTCATTCTAGTTCCTGGCAGAAACAGGCTGTGTTTAAGTTACCAACCCATATACGGCTTTTAAAAACTTGATACACAATAAAACAGATTCAGTTTCTTAACATTAATACTGGGGTTTTAAAAAAGTATGCAAACTCGAGCCTTGACCCTGCCTAAGTAATGACTTTCTATCAAAATCAAATAATGTTGCTTGATATTTCCATTTCCTCACCGTCATGCACTTACAGGTTGCCACTGTTTATGGTGGTTTCGGGTCAGCTGCTTGTCTGTCACATGATCAGAAAGGAAGAAGAACATTAACATTGAACATGGGCTGGAGCAGATGAAAGCTCTTGGCCTGACTGTCAGTGCTCTGAGGTGATGAGAGATGTCATTACTTATTCATGAGTCCTAAATGCAGAGCAGAGGAGATGGGCTTGGCTGACCCTGAATCAGAGGGGGTGGGTTACGTATGTGTGTATGTGTGTGTATGTGTGCGTGGTGGGGGATATTAGATGGAAGCAGTGTGATTGAATCAAACTCAGCGCACCAGCTGTGATGTTGACTTTATCTACAGGGCCATCTAAGACAAACAAAGAGCACATGTGATCTTTATTTTTTAACCTGTTCTTTGGTCATGTCCAACACTCCCAAGTTTTTGTCAGAGAGGGAAGAGGGAATTTGGATTGTATGTTGTCTCTGGTGTTCTTTAAGGATATATTCAGCTTTAATAGTGCTCTGGTTATGCAATACATTTGTGAAGCATTGGGGATTTTAATGTTTCAGCCCATTACCAATAAATCATACACACTTTACAGTACTGGTGACCATTTTTTTCAAGACAGCAAAATATGTTAGAGCGATGGGATGGCCGAAAATTGGTATAACTTGACAATGTTATTGTTGGTATTAATGAACGAAGAATGTGTAATTCAATGAGAGAGGGCCGGACCAAAAGTTAAAGGATAACTTCACCACCCAAATAATCATTCGTATATCAGTTATTCACCCCGTGTGAAGTTGAATTCATGGAGAAAACGTTGTTTTTCTTGCATGCCTTCAAAGTGAATGAAGAATCCAAAAATGGAGAAAATTGTCTATGATTTTCAGTTATTGGGATCCATGTATTACCAACACATTCTCACTCTGACCTCGTCACGTGTCGACATTTGGGCATGGACTTCACGTCCAGATACAATGTGCAAGGTACCCTGGGTGTATAGTACTGGTTGTTGATGTTCTGGGATGCCGTGTCATATTACATGCATTGCCTTTTTTCAAAATACACTTCAGTTTTCACAGGAAATTTACTGTTTACACACAGTCTCTTTCAAAATAAAGGCACTACGTTGGTACAACACAGCAAATTCAAGTGTTTATGTTTTTTCCTTCAACAACAAATGCACGTGGTTGGGTTTGGCTTTAAAATCATAGCGGAAGCAAACACTGCCCTCTGGGGTGAAAGTCGGTGGTTGTTAGACCCATCCACCACCCCTCCCAGTCATCCTACTGCGGACTTTTGCTGCCTTAACTTTTCCCCTGACGCCACCAAGTGCCATTAAACTATAACGGCAACCGGTTGCATATTCCGCTGATGTGAAAGGATGGCTTTTTTCATCACTGCCTGAGCGCCAGATTTCAACAACTTTGGAGTGAGACTTCGGTTGGTATATCAAGGGCAAAACTATGAACATCCATTTACAAATTATTAAATATCTTGTGCAGTATAACCCAAGTCTGATTTACCCAGTTCTTCCCAAACAAATACATTTTCCCCACAACCTTAGGATTTAAAACTGAATGGAAAATGGAAACTAATTTATACTGTCTTTAAAGCCAGATTCCATTGACGAAAACAATAACTTTACCTCAATAAGCACGGGAGCTGCTGGTCTACCACTGCCTCCACAGTTTGTTTGTGCTATTGTGTGACTTTGGTAAATCCGAATAAATCCTTTATAATGACAAAGTGATGTAGGGAATACACAGAAGGGGCTGCAGCACGCAGAAAAACTGGTATGATTCTTGAAGTAAATGGAGAAGAAAAAGGTACTTTAAAATCTACTCTCGTCATAAAGGCCAATTATAAACTGGCCAAAATGGAGCTGCTGTATTGGCAAGTACAACAACAAAGAACACTTCAGTCATCAAAACATACTAAAAAAAGTTAAAAATACTGATTTCAAAGTAGGATATACAAGGATGCAGTTGATATTGTAAGTCACAATAATTCAACTTCCATTCTTGAGAATTATGGATAGAGCTCATTTTGCTACCAAATCAAAGAAACATTTGGCTGCTTCTGTTCTGCATATAAACAGTATAATGACTTGGATTAGACTGAATATAGGTTTTCATTCTCTTCGTTCAGTGAACACGAGGAGACAAACACCTGTTCCTGTTTTCTCTTGACACTTCCTTTGAACTCTCCGCCCCTCCGCCCTCCTCTGCTGAGTTGAGTTACAGTGGAATGCTTTGGATGGGATATTTTGAGTGAGCAGCATCCTTTATAATCCATAACCGGTTATCCAGTGACTCGATTTCCTGCTGAATGCTGCTCTTGTGTGATCAGAGACCTGTACACAGCTGAGAGCGCTACTGTTTCAAAGCAGCTGGAAACGAGCTGTCATCAGAGGGGGGGGTGAGATGATGATAATGGATGGGTATTATGGGTTGTATCTGAAAGCTTAGGAACATCATGCGCACTTGACACATGTGCGCACACATTTTGAGTGTTTAAATGTGATACCCAAGGAACAGGTTTGCCATAAGACAGCTGAGTTGGTACGATCTTTCTTTGTTATCGCACACCAAAAGAAAAATTGCCAAAATAAACTCAACATAATACCCTGAATAATCACTTTGACGGCTACTACTGTGCCCAAAACCAGACCTTGCAAGTCCGGTGAGCTGTTTGCCTGATTTGATACAGCTGGCCATGGATAAAAAATGTTAACTTAGTCGCAGTCTTGTAGCTAGACAGATGATAGCAAGTAAAAAACAGTGTTGCCCCATGTTTGCAATGTGATTTACAAACTCTGCGCTCTGTTTCCTATCTACCAGACTCCCGAGCAAACAGGCCAAAGAGGTTACACTACAGGAAATGAATTCAATATCACCTAACTATTTCTATTTGATAGGGGTGGGTGTAAAATATGCACGTCTAGACTCCATGAGACAACCCCACCACGCTATTATTGACTATTCATTTTTCCCTGTTTGTCATTGATGTATGTGGGCAAAGGAATAAGTAATGCATATGTAACCTATAGCATATATACTCCTTTTTAAATATACATTGGCCAAGAAGTAAGAAAAGCTGCCCCAGTGATTTTTCCACAGTCCTTATCTGCATTTGCAGGTTTCCCAGATCCATCAATGTTTATGAAGCCGAGGCCAGTGTAATTCTAGCACATTTATCCAGCTGGAACACACACATGCGTGTAGACATGCACATAGAAACATACAGACACAAGCACACACACTTAGAGGGACTTTTCCATTATGCCATGAATATCTCTGGCATGGCCAGTATATTTTTCCCCCCTTTTCTTGAATTATTTTCAGAGAAAAAAATTCCCAAATATTTTATAGTAGATAAGGCGAAGATATGGCAGAGGGAGGCGCCTGGCTGGGGCGTCACTGGAAGATAACTAGGTTTTATTAATGACCTGACAGAGGAACAGGCTAAAGTAATTAGGCTCTTCCCTCTCTCCTTCTCTTCTGCCCTCCTTCCCTCTCTCCGCCTCGATAGATGGGCGAGCAAATTTTGGCGATAGTTTGATAACCAAAGGGACACCAGCATCCTGCGGGCAACACAAGGAAAAAAAAAGAGCAGAATGAATGAGTGCAGTAAAAAAAAAAGAGGGATGCCATTGATGTTATCGAAGTTCATTCGATTTGCCGCAGAGAAAGCAAGGCGCCTATCGGTTACATTCACCTGTGAATGGTTAATTGTCCAGCACATGCATATGGGCGAGTCATTAATAACATTTGACTAATGGTTTAATTCTGTCTCTCATTCTCTTTCTCTCTCTTCCTCATTTCCCTGCTCTAAAACAGATGAAACAACACTACTGATGGTTTCATATTGTATGTATTTCACTTTGGCTGGTAAGGGTACGGCCACACAGCCATTAAGACTCACAGTCACAACAACCAAACATCATACAAAGTCATGTCCTCCTATGTCTGTTTATGTTATGCATATATTTGTATGAAGACAAAACAAAATAAAATGAAAAATTATACCGTATTTTTATTGTCCATTCTGTTGCTTTACTCATAAAACAAACAAAAAAATGTTTGTCTTTCCATACCCCAGATCAGCGATACTCAATTTACTTATGGGGTGCCAGGTGGCCTGCTGACCATTTCCAAACAAAAAACACCCCTGCGTACTCCTGACCTTTACAAAAGATAAATTATGGGTCTTTAAATTAATTTTATATGATAAATATTATAAATGTTTGTTTATTAACTGGCCTCCTGTCATTCTGCAAAAGTGGCCCTCAGGCAAAGCAAGTTGAGTATCCCTTCCCCAGACCCTGTCTCTGAGATTTAGGCTGTGTCACTCACTACTCATTATATAGTCCACTATAGTGAGTTCGCCATTATGTAGTGCTGTCCAAATGTATAATGGGAATTATTGTATCCTACATAGTACACTCAAAGTATCCCACAATGCACCATGAAAAGTAGTGTAGAAGCGATGGTCACTGACCAAGCAATATAACCCATCATGCATTGTAAGAATGGACGAACTGTATGGGACGGACACCGAGATGGACGAGAGGAGAGCAAGAAACTCAGCTATAGCCTGCTGTACATGTTTACCTTATAATAGCATGTTAAAGTTTGTTTTACCAGTTTCTTTGCCATGCAATTAATTGTTAGTTTATTGTGTAGTCATTGGTCCCTGAAGAGATTAAAATAAATCAGCAATTGATCTTTTGTAGTGCTTCACAGTTACTGTACATATTAAGGTTAATAATGCTAGCTAATGTTAGCGAGCTGGGTTGCTGCTAGCCCTAATTTGTGCCTTAATGGTGTAATGCATAATTAAATTCACAAGTTATTGCATGACTGACTGGTCAAACAACCTTTAAAACTAGAAAGGTTAAACAGACGGCCACAAAGTATTTTGTAACAAATACGCTCTATATAATTTCACATCTTTATCACAAATATGCATGTCAGTATTTGTTATCTATCGTGGATATGACATGTTTTAATTGTGCGACAGCAATGACGTAATTAACAGCGCTGAGAAAATGACCTGGGTGGTGTCCGCAAGTGTTTTTTCCTGTTACAGATGAGCTAACTATATAGTCTACATGGAACTCCCTGTTTGGTGAGTAGGGAGTAACGAATGAGTGAATGATTTTGGACCCAGCCTTCGATTCCAGCGCAAATGGTGTGTTCTCATTTTCTAAAAATTTCAAATCTGATGCGAAAATATTTTTTAATCAGATTCTTGTGGCTAATCCACCTTCATGTATTTTAAAATATGTTTTAATAAGATGCCAGTACAGTACAGGACAGTGAACAGCTGTATATTAGGCTATAACATCAGCAAGAGCAAGAGACTTACTGCCACTTACTGATGTTCATTTTTTCCTCTCTGACACTGAAATTTCAACCATGGGAGAAGAAGAATGCAACTTTTTGTCAAATGAGGTCACTTAAGCTAACAAATAAACCTCACACTTGCCAAACACTTTAGTTGACAGCTTAGAAATAATACGCATTCACTGGTAACAATATGAAATTGGTGTCATCTCTCATAGCTGTTCACGATGACAGCCTCCTATGACAAAATCACTGGCTGCAGAAAATCATAAAACATGCAGTATACAATGTGACGCATTGCACTGCTGCAGTTGCCGAATACATTTTCAGCTCAGCTAATAAAAAATAGCATATGATAAAAATCACCAGACGAAGAATATGTCATATAATTATCTCCTCAAGACACACCACCCATGTGGGGGAAGGTGTCCCTTTTAAAGCCCCATTTGTCTTTTGATCCATTAGTAGAAACATCTGCAGTATCTGTCTATCTCGCACAGCAGCTGTAGGGTGGGGAGGAAGAGTCTGAGATACATTAAGACAGCCAGTTGGTCAGTTAAGTGTTTAAATGTGATGCTATCCATCCCCTGGGTGCTCAACCAGACCCTCAGACTGTGTGTGTGTGTGTGTGTGTGTGTGTGTGTGTGTGTGAGAGAGAGAGAGAGAGAGAGAGAGAGAGAGACAGAGCGGATGTAAAACTGTGTCTCTGCTGAAAAATTGTGTGATCTGATAATGACCCTGACGTTGTTCATGTGCATGTGTGCATGTATATGTGGGCATGGTCAGACTGTGTGTTCAAGGGTGCAAGGTTGTGTGTGTGTGTGTGTGTGTGTGTGTGTGTGTGTGTCAGACAAGGCAATCAGGCAGGCAGACAGAGAGCAGCAGTGAGTCACTCCAGATAGATCCAATGTCCACTTATCACAAAGGAGAGGATAAGGAGATTATCTCTAAATCAAAGGTTGGCAGTGCTATCTGAACTGGTACTTCTCTGAGCCGGATGGACAGGCTTGTCTCTGCTTCCTCTTCTCCCTCTCTGTCACTTCTTCATTACCCAATTTTCTCTCAGTTTCTTGCACATCTACACAGTCTTCCTGTCTCTTTACCTCTTTCCCTCACTTTTTCTTTTGTCTCTCTTTTTCCTCCCTCTGTTCTGAATCTATTCAACACTCTTCCAGAAACCAAAAGTCTTTAAGATGGGCTGTAGTTCAGTTGTTGCACTTGAGTGGACTGTTTCCTGTAAAAGTATCAAGTTCAAGCCTGTTCACCTGGGAACTATTAAAAAGTTGAGATATAGACTATGTGACTCTGTGTCCAATGAAGGTTTGAGGGGTAACATTTGTTTATTTATTTCAAAACTCAGTGGAAATCAAGGATCGAATCAACAAGTTGTCACCTGATGAAAGAACTAAGGTGGTAGAGGTGGTGATGGGCAAAGCACTTCTTTAGATGTTACTGAATCACTAGAATCAGTTCATTAAAAAGATTCGTTCAAAAGATTCGTTCACTGAATCGTTCAGTGCTTGGCGGGAGGAGCCCTGACTGTGTACTGCGTAGTCCGACTCAGTCTCTCTCCGTTGCTGCTGCTGCGTCTGCCCTCCACTGGCGAATCTCATTACTGGCAGGCCTAACGTTTTAAGTTTGTTTATTTGGAAACTAAGTCTGTTAAAACAATGGGAAGGTGTGTGATTGTGTTCATTTGGCTTGACTCCTGGCTACATTAGCTTGGAGAAAACCGTCCCTATGAAAGTGTATCGCTGAGAAGAAATTATTTGAATCATGCAGGGATCGGGGTTACGTTGTTCACTAAGTGATTTGTTTACCAAGTGATTCGTTGCACAGTAGGCAGTCCCTCCCTGCACCCTGGCTGCCTCGCAATTCGCGAGTGATTCGTCGTTCGCACAGACCGAATCAGCAGTTCCACTCCCAGCCTGCACGCTCGCTGCTGAGCTCAACTGAACTGAGAAATGAACGAATCAGTTCCGGAAATGATTCAGTTCAGTACGTTCACTCAACAGATTCGTTCTTTTGAACGATTTGTTCGCAAACGACACAACACTAGGTAGAAGAGGCTTTTCTTTTAACAACTCACGGCCAAAATACATGGGACATGGTCACGACACGGCATGTCTGCCATGGCATGCCCGCAGCAAGGAGCATCCATTATAATCAACTAAAGATGTTACGCTGACTTAAAATGCTATTTTGTGGAGGCTTTATTGTCTTCACAGTTTATTGTCTCTAACCTGTGAAACAAAAGGGTACTGCGTAGGGTACAGCAGAGGCTCTACAACGATGCAGAGCTTACGCCGTAAGTATGGCATCGATTCAATGCAGAAGTATAAATTCTGCTTTAGGAGTCAACGTGTCATTTGCGAACTGCTCGCTATTTGGGACTGGGCTATTTCTGGGAACAAAAGCATCCATTGCGAAAGTTACATTGCTGATGCGTGAAATGCTTGAGTGTGCTACAATGTGACATCTCCAGTCTCTCTTTCTTCATCTGTTCTTGAATATACTGGAGCAAGAGACTAAGAGCCATACCCAGCATGCCATTCAGTTGTGTAACATGGGTCCCCTCTAAATACACAGTGTGTATATGATGCACTACCAATAAATATATGCAGTAGATTTCAAGACACTTGTTATTATTTATTGTCTTTTGCTGTCTTTATGTGTAATAGCCCAGAGATCACAACATTTCATTGTACTGCTGTGCAGTGACAATAAAAGCATTGAATTGAATTGAAGTGAAGTGAATTCAATTGAACTGAACTGAAGGTTGTTCTCACAAACTGTTGGTATGTTTTCCTACAAAAATGAATGCACCCAACATGTCCCACATATTTTGAAAGGCTGGGATCACGTGACCTCTACGCTGACATGGGTAAACAGGGAAGAAGACCCAAGCGGTCTTGTAAGGAGGCAGGTTGGGGTGGTGGATGGGTCAAAAAATTGACACTCCCTGTGGAAATTACCCATGAGATGCGAGATCGAAACCGTGTGAACTTCGAGTCAACTTTGAGTCATTTAAAGGTACATCCTCACCATGTCCCTTTTCCTAAACTTAACCACAGTAACTTTACTTGCCTAAACCTAACCTCACTTTACGTTAATTATGTAACTGTACATCAAGGACATAATGTCATTTGTGGGGCAGTAATTTGTAGGATATGATACAAACTGTTGTGCTTGCATTTTTGTAAGATATTGTTCTATGAGAATATATTGGGTCATCAGCAATACACCCGCTAAGTGTGAAGATGATAAACGGATGTCAAGAAAATCAAAGGACATACATACATACATGCATGCATACATACATGACAAGAATACTCTTACACTCAATTTCCTTTGGGTTTCAAATACTCTCTCGAGGCTCTGAGGTGGCTTTGAAGAGTTATTAAGTTTGTAGCTTGCATCTTCTTTCATTGTGAAAGCTTTATCAAATCTCCACTGAGACTTGGTATAGGTTTGCCAAATACAATTTATGCTTGTCACAGTCAGACTCAGACAGCTCATATGTGGATTTCAGTGAAAGTAAAGGCAGCAGCAAAGCTTCAAAGTAGAATTTCATGTATTTCCTTTTTTATTTGCCTTTGACAGGATGCTATTGGACATGTCAAATACTTTGCGTATAGTTTTACAATGCACCATCATCTAAAGGTAGTAAACAAAGTCATGCCATCGGTTTAGGGAAATCTTAACTTTAACAGTTTAGTTACAGTTATAGTTTACAAGTGTGCACTGACTCTGAGGTGTATGAGTCTGACATTGACACCATTATATACTGACAATGAATGAAAACAAAAGAACATGCCTAGTTTCATTTGGAATATACCAACAGCCTCTGTGATGATGAGTACTTGTGTGATTTCATTTGTGTGTCTGTCTGTGTATTAAGAAGGAGAACTGCTGTAATTATGTATTTGCGTGAGGAGAAAGGAAGGGTCTTTGGTCAGTCAGACATGTCAGCTGGTGAGCTTACAGTCACTCAGTCATTTATTTGTGCTATTTATGTCCTTGTAATTAAGTCACTGTTTAATGGTGTGTGCAGATGTATTATGTCCATATAATTAAGTCAATATAACATTTTCTTCGTGTGGGTTTATGTGTAAAATCCATGAAAGCCATAATTGCCTCCGTTTGCAGCCTTAGGTTTGTAACAAGACGGACAAGATGTTCTTCACACAGTACAATGATGGACCCTTGATTTAAGATGTAGTACAGCAGTTTAGCTCTGGTGTACGCGTTAGACAGACAAGATGTTCTACAGCCTTTACAATGACAGATCTGCAGTCGGAGATGCCGGAGTGTGTGCGTGTGTTCCTGAGTGTGATGGATCAGCCCTGGGTTGACATGATGTCCAACAGGAGTGTAGTACAAGCGCCGAGAAACCATGTTGCTTCTGGTCAACATGCTCTGTGCATTTGCTCAGCTAACTAGGTTTCCTCTCGTGGTAAGCAACAAGCACTTTTCACCTCCAGGCAGCTTGCTTTCCTCTCTGGCATCCTTCTTTCCTTCCTTCATTTCCTTGAGTACTTCATTTGACCCTTTCTTTTTAGAATTTTGCCTTGCTTTGCTGTATTTTGTTTAACTTTTGTCTTGCTTTCTGACATTGTGCAATTTTAAACGTCATGTGTAAACATATATAAGGTGTGCACAAAATAATAAGGACATATTCCAATATGCAAACTGATTTTTAAATTTGGAGCATCAAGATTATGACAGTACAAGTGTCACATTTACTTCTTTATTGATTGACATCTATCAATACACACCTCTTCTCCATTATTTACATATAGATAGATGCAATAATCACATTTTAACACATCTTGTACATCTTGTTTTAAAGGAGTTCCTATGTGTTTATTTGTGATTCTTAAGTGGTTGGGTGTGTGTTTGGGGGGGTAATTAGGGCAGAAAAGTTGCTGGATGAAATATATTTTTCCTGTACTGACCCGCTAAAGCTGCCTACCATCACATCTCAAATCCCCACAGAAAAGCTCGGTCTCTCTTCCTCCTCAATTTACTTTGTCTACAAGGGCTGGAGAGTCCCTGCAGAGCATCACTACAATGCCACACACGCACTTAGACACACACACACACACACACACACACACACAAAGGACCATTATAAAATGCCAATTTATATTTCATATGTTCCTGTTTGAATCTGTTTGGGCCACACAGTTACAAATGGAGGCGACATGGTTAAAGTATTTATGCTATGCAACCCAACAGTCTATCTATTAGTAATACAGGGGAGTGAAGGGAAACATATTCTTTGTCTTATATCCCATTTGTTGTCAGGATGGATTCACTCATTCAGCCAGATGCCATACGGGGATAACAAAGGGTTCATAAGGGGTAGAGAGGAGTGTGTGTGTGTGTGTGTGTGTGTGTGTGTGTGTGCTAAGTAGTGTTTACAGGGAGAACTTTACTTGTCTATGTCAGTGTTGGTTGGATGGAGACAGGGCTGAGGGAAAATGTATGTAATTGTTATGTTGTAAATACATATTTTTACACTATGTTTCACTGTGTTGTTTGTTTATGTCTACCTGTCCAATATCTAGACATGGACAAGTACAGGAGACATTAGCTAAATAGGGTACCAAAGCATCTATAATTTATACTCGCTTATATTTGTTCATGATTATTTATATATAGTTTGGTATTCACTGTTCCTGTACATATACAGCTGATACATAAATAAAATGTGACTGCTCTGAAGACCATTGAGATCATGGTGCACAGGTGAGACACCTGGAACCTGTGGCACACACTGCAAAGGAACTGCATTGTACAATTTGAAAAGCACAGGGCACAAAGCAGCAAGTGCATTACGTTCTTATTGAAATACTGTTTTGAATCCATAAATGAAAAAATAATTATATCAAAATTACAATAAAGTAGCCATGAATGTGTAAACAGTCAATCCCATCTGCTTCCAGTGAAAAAACACACCGTTAAAGTGCAGTCCATAGCTCAAATTCTGACCATGTGATGTTACCCTTCAGCCGACTTTCATAGAAAACCCATCACTTTTATGTACTTGATGTAATTAGCATCCCTGTTCTTGTTGTAAAGATTTTGACTCACACTTATACTGTAGGTACCCTGGTAGCATCAAATCTATTTGTTGAATCACTTTAGGAAACAAACAATCTAATGTTACCACAGTGGTAGTAGTCAGGCTAACATCATGTAAACAAGTAAGACTGGATGCTGGATTAGGCTAAATGACAGTTAAATCCAAGGCATGCAGTGCTCGTAGCGATATGCCAAGTAGCAGACAGCAAAACAAAAGGGGAGATGTTTACAATAGTGTGACAATGAGCCATGCCAGGGAGAAAGGTAAGAATTAATAGTTACAAAGTGAAATCTTGCTCGGGATGCATGTTTACCTCTGGTTAAATGCATATTAGATGACTGGGTGGAACTTCAAAATAAAAGCAAATAAAATTTCAAAGCCAGGCTGAGGTGCACAGGGGCGTGTTGTAATCACAACATGCCGGAACATAAGTTAAAAGTCTTTCAGAATTTATATAACATGGAAGCAACATTATTTTGCATGTAAGTGAAGGGGAGAATTTGCATGAGATATGAATTACTTAGAAGGGCACAACACAAGTTTTTTAGTACTGTAGGCACCAATCAAAATTAATTATTTCTATTGTTAATTTTTTATTGTCTCAACACACGACTGAGAAAATGCATTAGTCACTTAGCATCCATTTAATTTTTCATGGCAAGCTGCTTGGGAGAAAAAAATATAGTCACCAAAGAGAAAACAACAAAATGGAACCACATGATGAAACTACACACAGTTGTCACACAGAGGAAGACCTTTGGAGTCCCAGTAACATATTAGCATTGAAGTGCAGAAATTCGGTATTTACTGTGAGTTTTAAAACCAGACAAATTTATTCAAAATTCTTTTTTTTTTAACTAAATTTGAAAATGTTATTCTCTTTATTACAGCTGACTGCTTCTCAAAGTAAGTGTATATTGTATGCAGTGTTACAGATAATATTTAGTGTGCATGAGCCCGCATATTTCTGCTCAAGCCTGACCTGAGCCCTAGAGTTAAGTGACCCAGCCTGACCGAAACCTGACACACATTCTGTTTTATATGTCCTAGCCTGACCTGTGTCTAACCCAGTTAATAAAATATGACTGAAGCACTGAGTTTACCCATGTAGCACTTTGTGGTTACGGCTTTTCTTTATGCTGTGATTACTAGGGCTGGGTATCTTTAAAAAATTCTAATAGCATCACCAGTACTAGTGCCCTTAAAGTCAAATATACCGCGCTTGACTTCACCACACCACAGACCTGTTTAATGGCTCACTGTTGGATATTAGCTGCTGCTGCTGTGTTAGTTCATGCTTACCAAGCAGACATTGAACTTAATGTTTGCCAGGAGGAGAGCAGCTCCAGGGATGTCAGCAGCAGAAAGTTTGCTGATCCGGCAGGGTGTCGGGACGGTCCAGGATCAGACCCCTGGAGCAAAAGGAACAAATGCAGGTATCATTTGACTGGAGACATATTTATACCGCTTGGTATTGGGTTAGTACAGTACAGTCAATACCTTAAAGGTATCAAGTACTGATACTCAGCCCCAGTGATTACACATGCGGCACCTTTTAAATGACACACACAAATCTCACATACTGAGACTTTACACAATGTCATCAACATTTATAAGTATTTATAATTAACAGTTCAATATTTATAAAAAATTTAGTCTTACTACTGGTGTTTATCAAGTCTTCATCCCCATGAACTCTGCTTGAACTGTAACTGAACTGTAACTGCTGTAACTAAACTATTTACATGATCCAGCCATTATGGTTTATTAGGGGTTGTTGTGGAGGAAGTGGATGGCTTTAGCATTGCCCTCCCCTATTTCACTGGTCTTCCAGCAAGGCTACAAATTCTGCTCACTGCAGCTCTGCTAGCAAGAAAAACAAGTACACTGCTTCCGCTTTTTTCACATCTGGAACCTCTCGTCTACAATGGGCTTGAGATGCACCCTCGTTGAGGACTTGGCTCAGAATTCGGAGTTGCTCTCTAATCCTGAGGCCTCCTTAAGGGATCTGAGCCCGTTTGATTCGGCAGTGGGAATGTCTTGCGACGGCATGCCTTGGCTGACATTGACCCCAGCAGGATCTGAACCCTGGACCTAATGCAAGGAAGATGAGTGCTCTAACCACTACACTAGGGAGGCCCGAAAGGCAAGTACACCAAGCTTTGTTGAATGATGGCAAACTTTAGCCCCTTTTACACTGCCAGATTTTCGGCGAATGTTGGGCCGTTTTGCAGGCAAGCTGTGAGCGTTTAGGACTGACCAGCTGTGGCTTCCCTCGGAGTACGTCATTGTTTACGCTACACATTTTGTTACTTGCTCACGCCCCCCATTGCCCTGAAAAAGGTGCATTCTGTATAAACAAAAGTAGGCAGGCAACATTTCGCTGCACTCCCCAATTTTGTTTTATACTGCCAATGCTGAATGAAGACTGACTGGGCTTTCCTGCAAATTTGCACAATTCCTATTTAAAAAGGACATGTGTAACATCCTCCATGGTTCTCTAGCGAATTGATTTACATGAATATTTACTATCTGAAATAGTTAGTAATAATGTTCATGTTTTGTCACGTAAATCACAAACTCCAGCACTGAAGAAGAAGTAGCCCAACACAGACAGTAGGTCTGTCATTTTTAGGTCAAACCCCACCCAAACCCGAACATCATTTGTCCAAGCCTGGCCTGAACAGTTGGGTCTGGGATCACATGGGCTATGTTTGGGTATCTACACTGTAATAAGACTGCACATCACTAAAGGAAAATTAGACCTTCCAAGGTCTCACAAATTAAATTAGAATTTTAATGTTTGGAGGGAATACCTTTAAAAGCATGTTTCCTCAAATGATTTAAAATTTAAAAAAAACATTGCCAATTATGTGCCTCTTTCCAGTTAATTGTGCACCCTCATCCAGCAGTAATAAGAGAGATATGAGCCCTTTTTATTTTTCTAGATCTCTCTCAATCTCGCCCTTAATATTACCGAGCTAACTGTATGTGACAGGTCCCATGCATATTAAAGACATTCGTTTTAGTGTCAAGCCATGATGATGATTTGTCTGAAAATATGCTCAATTAGCTATTAATCCTTTACCTCCGTGCAATTAGCATTCTTTATGGAGGAGGGGGAGTCGGGTGCCTGGTTATAACAGTTTGGTTCCAGAGGTACTGGAGGTTTTCAATCTGATCAATAATACAGGCCTTAATGAGGCGCAACCTGCCCCCAACTGGGAAGATTTCATCCAAAATTCATTAATTTCCTGTTTTATTAATCTGGAACCACAAGCTGAGATGTTCAAAGCTGCAGGAAGGCCAGAACCTGTGGTGCAGAGAAAGAGGGCAAATAAGTGAGTGGTAAAGAGACAGAGGAATTATGTATGCACGTTTGCCCACAGTTCATCAGGAGCCCCTGCCATCCCTACCTTCAAAGTTATCTGGAAAGTCACTAAACTCTAAAGAATTGTACGCAGACACACGCAAGGCTGTCTTTCAATGGCATATCTATTGCAACATGCAGGTTGGAAAGGTTTAACTACAGTAGAATATGTGCTGTACCATTTTAGTTATATATCATGATGATTGCCACAGTACAGTACATACTGTACTGTTTATTTTTCATTAATTCTAACTGTTAATATCCAGCTTACTTGCAGTTAAATGGCCCACAATTTGTGATGAGTGAAAACCAACCCGCCTGCACACATGCATACACACACTTACAGTTTTGATGTACAGTATGTTTCACTCATTTATCTGGCATGGGCGTGGGATGCCACAATGGTCACTGGGCGTCATACTTTGAAACTGACTGAGAACACAAAGGTAAGAAGAGGATGGCGTAAGTGAGGGGAAATAATATGGGAGGGATGAAGATGGAATGGTGGCGAGTGAGAGAGAAGTGGGAGAAGTGGTGGGCACTGTATAGCTGGACATAGATGAAGGGGGTGTAGAACACAAGGTAAATAAAGCAAGGGGAGAGGCAAACCTGAGGGTGACAAGGAAGGAAATGTAGAGATAAAATGATTCAGTGTGTATGGAAAAAGGGGAATGCAAGGAAAGTTTGAGGTACTTTTGTCTGGTGGTTTGACACAGCTATGATATAATTTTGGTCTCTTTGCTCAAAGGTCAGCTCTGTCAAAATAGAACAGAAAGAGTTCAGCGGCCGAACCAAACTGATTTTAAACCAAAATTCTGCTTTTGTAAAACCAGGTGTCATCAAGCTCTTATAGTTTCTCAAGCAATGTATTTGTGACGAAATACGTGTGATGAAAATGAACAATGACATTTAGGTTTTGAAACACATACAAAATCCTTTTTATGTGTCACTATGCAATAGGCAAGACCACGTCAACAGCAGTTTGTATGACATCTCATTAAAATGCACATGCAACGGTTCTTATGATATCTGACAAATTAGTGTTGCATGAATGACATTAGGTACTTAAAGTACAGTTACGTACTTAGCGTAAAGTTATATAGGTTAGATTTCAGCAATTAAAGAAGCAACAGATAGGATTCAGGGTTTTTTTTAGCTTGGTGCCACCTAGCGTCAGTGGTGTTGTGTCGCACTGTCGCAACAACCAAGTTGAAAGGAGAAGAAAATCCACACACTGAATTAGAGCTCCCAGTTTACTTTATTTACTCTGTCTTCTGCAACGGCCAAGTTGACCATGGGGATCAGAGATGATCAATAATATGACTCTAATAGACTCTCTAAATTAAATAAAATGTAGGCTGTAAAGCCACCGGTATACCTCTCAGTTTTTTTCTTCAGGTAAATCTGATAATTGTTGCTCAGTCTCTTTACTTATTTATTTAGTAGAGTGTCCACACACCTTCTCATTCTACATATACAAAAAGTAATGCAAATAATTATACCAGAATGCACAGTACCAGTACAAACAACTCACAGTAAATTATACCAATGTGTACAGTATCAGTACAAACAACAGTAGACACAGTGGAATTATACCAATATGCACATGTAAACAGTCCCAATTCTAGAATAAACGGTACCGTATGGAGACGATGTGGCCGGTTGGAGCTCAAATTGAATAGGAAACAAAGTTCACTGTTCACTTAGCTGGGCGTAACTTAGCTGGGCGATGTCCGTCGATAGCTGCCTCCGTGAGAAGAGAACAGAAGGAAGGGAGGGGGTATCACTGTCCAAGGGCTGCCATAGAATGGCAACAAGGATGTCAGCCAACCAACACTCGCTACCCGGTCCCTGGTTGCGGCGATTTGCGATGCTGACCAGGTAGGAATGAACTAGCAGCCAGTACAGTACAGTCCTCTCTCAGCTAGCTAACATTTAGCCTTGTTACTTACTGATCCATTAGAAAGAAAGCTAGCTGGACATCGGTTTTGAAGCCTCTTTGGTCACGGAGCTCCCTCCATCTCTTGAACGCCTGACAGAGGAGCTCGTTTTCTTTTGCTAGGCCGTTTTTCACTTGTCTCCAAACTTTGTCTGTCTGCCATTGTGCTCGTGACTCAACTATCTCATGCCCAACTCCTCATAAGAACCCGCTCCAGTCCCTGATTGGCTGGCCGACCAGTTTGGCAATACATGACGCGTTTCCTGCCATAAAGCAGATTTTTTTCTGCAAAATTTCAGCACCGGTGGCAGAAGCTTATTGCAAAGATTGCAAAATCACTAAGTAACCTATGTAAATGCTGATAGTCTGATTTTACTGTGTATACTACCCTGTGCAACCCACATTATTTTCATAATGATATATTTAGGAAAAGGTACTATCTGTTGCCTCCTTAAAGTCACTGTGGTTAGGTTTAGGAAAATGAACATGGTTGGGCATCATTGGGTTTGGGCAAGTAAAGTTATGTAGGAAACGTGGTGATGACCTACCTTAAAACTTCACTTGGTTTCACACAGTCCCGAACACTGGTCTCCTGGGAGAAAATCCTGTGTTGTTTGACCTATCCACTATCCAAACCTGCCTTCTTAGGCAGAGTTTCAGGCTTTATACAACTTCCTTCTTTACTCCTGTCAGCACAGTGGTGACATGACCGTAGTCTTTCCAATTATGTGGGTTATAAACAAATTACTGGCTCATGATTTCATGAGTTTGTGAATTGTGGTGCATAACTTTTCATAGGTATACCTATGAACACTGCACAAGAATAGCCAGCAGTTGTAAACTTCCTGTATATGCAAATAAGGACGAGGCAACAAAGTCGGTCATCTACTATTTGTCTGATGACTACCCAACAGGGAAGGGATTAGGTCTCAGCTCCTTCTTTAGGCTTATTTTCAGAAATCTGAATGCTCACTTACGTCTTTGAAGATGTCAGACTTATTCCACGTTGTCCATTATTCTAAACCCATTGTATCTACTAAAGCAGTGGTTCTCAACTTGTGGGTCGTGGTCCAAAAGTGGGTTGCAGGTCCATTCTGAATGGACCACAAGTAGCAAATGTGTCAAGTTTGTAAGAAAACACACTTTATTTTGAAGTACAGTGAATATCTGGCACAGAGCTTTTGTTTTGAAGTGCCATTTCCTGCCGTAGAGTGACTGACAGCTACTTGACAGAGAAAGCATACTAGCTTGATAACATGGCCAAACATAAGTATGATGCTGAATATTTTAAAGTGTGTGGACCTTGAACTAATGACTAAGGACTAATGACTGTAGCTGGACCAGTTGGGAACCACTGTACTACTGCTTTGGACAAAAAATAAATAAATCCACCAACAACTAATACCGTGGCTTTTATCTTTAGTCAGAAAGGTTACAAAGAGCATTCATTCCCAGGACAAATGACTCTGTAGGGCATTTATCTGCTGCAACTATGATCGAAAGGACTCAATTGCCTATTTTTAGCAAGTCTTCCCGCGTTTAAAAAAATCCACATATACATGTTAATTTTGTTTGAAAAGGGGTATAAGGGTTACACTGTCCGTGCTCTTTAAACAGATCTTTTTTAAGTACACCCGGCTCCATGCTCCTGGACCTCCCATGGCTGCCCTTGCCTCCATTTGCATTCATTTTCATGATTGCTCCATGCCTGTCTCTCTCTCTCCGCCTCGCCCTCCTATTACCTGCCTGTCCACTCAGCTTTGCGTCAGTCTACAGACAGATCTCACCATATTCTCCTCCTTTTCAAAACCACAGGCATGGTTGAGGGGAGCTGTAGTCGAAATCGTTCAAGTGTGCTCGTTCACTTTTTTTAGGGGCTTGTCATTTCACAATTCTACCTTTTCCAACGCTGCTGTCGGATAGAAGGGGATTAATAGGCATCACTTCAGTGCTCTTCAGGCTTGATTTTTTTTCTTTGCCTTTGAAAATATTAATATAAATTTAGCTTTTTGCTGAATTTATGTATTTTAAAACAGCTTTCCTGACCGAGAGCATGTCAATGACATTTAACAATCAAGGCAATGAAAGGTGTTTTCTGAGATCTACACAGGTGAGATTCACACAAATGTCTTTGCTTTTTGTCCATACCAACTTCTTCTAAAACCAACTGACATTGAATAAAGCGGTGATTCTTTGAGTACAGCTTAAACTATGCCATTTACAGACTAAGACATTGGCCTGCAAGCTATTTTAGCCCTCAGCTTTACTCCAGACATTTAATTTTGGTAAAGCCCAGTGTATTACAGTAATCTACAACATATAAACCTTACGAGAAATTAATGACATTTTTTAAATTTTCCAAGAATTCTTCATATCATATCGCAGAAAGTCGAGATAGTTGCCTTTGTATTCAAAATTCAGCTTAAGAGAGAAAAAAAGAGATCTAAATATCTTTCCTGTACTGCATCACTTCCTGTCCGACTCATCACATGAGCAAAGGTGGATAATATTCTTACAAACAACACATTTTGTTTCCAGTGTAGTCTACAGTCATGCTAGTGGTAGCTAGCATGCTAGCTCGGCACAGCGGTGCTTCAAGCTACAGTGGATGCTTAGGAAAATGATATTAACAAAACAAGGAGGTAAACAAGTACCTGCGAAAGTTGTGGCTAAAATAGCCGATTTGGCCTCTTTGGCTTTGCTGCCCCTCTTGAGGATACAAGAAACAACTGTTTGATTTTTGCTGCTGTGAAAGAAAAATGCAAACAGCCCATAACTGTTAAAGTGAGACCAAAATGTAAAAAAACAATCAAACAAAAAAGTGACCGAAATTGATGCAAAGTGATGCCCAATGAGTCCTGTCATGTGACGTTGTTGCCAAAATAGTGTGGTGATACTTTTGTGAAAAATGATTAATATATATATTTAATAACCAAAAGGTTGTTTATTCACAGGGCAACCAAGAGGTTAAAATTCTCAACAGAAGCTGCCTTTGGTCATAAACCAAAGTACTGGCAGAGATATTTCATTTTGGACCAAAGTGGTCCCAGAGCCACACTCCCAGTGTGGCAAAACAATTAAAGTCCTTTCTCCAACATAGTTAGCCAGGACAACCCGGTCTCACTCCGAAGTTGTCGAAATCCGATGCTTGGGCAGTGACTTGTGGTGTCAGACACTGACGTAAAAAGCCATCCTGTAACGTCAGCCGCTCGCCATTATAGTTTAAAGGTGGCCTCAGGTGGAAAAGCAGCGGGACAAGAACTAAAGTTAAGGCGGCGAAAGTGCAAGTAGGGTGGGTGGAAGTGGAGGAGTATGGGTCCAACAAACATGGACTTTCACCCAGGAGAGTGATGTTCATGTCCTATAAGATTATAAAGCCAAACTCTGTTCTTTTTCCTGAACCCAACCATGTGCATTAAATGTTGAAGGTAAAAAAAAAAAACATCAATTTGCGGTGTTGTACTGACATAGTGCAATTATTCTTAAAGAGACTATGATAATGGAAGTTTATTTTGAAAGTAGACAATGCATGTAACTGACATAATTTGACACGGCGTCCCAAAATGTCAACAACCAACGCACCCAGGGTACCTTTCACGTTGTATCTGGACGTGGAAAGTCCATGACCAAACGTCAATATATGACAAGGACAGCGTGAGAATGTGTCGGCCAGGTAATTGAAATGCTTGGATTCGAGAATCTTTGTCCATTTAAAGTAGCTTCACTTATTCTTTCCTCATTGTCTTTTGAAATATAAAATCATCCATAAACGAATACACTTCAGTCACATTTCACTGTCAGCTGTACAAAGCTCTGTTTTGACTCATCCTGGAATGTCAGACATCAATGGTAACTGAAATGAAAGCACATAGCAAGTTACTGACTCCTTTACTGTGTTACAGGTAGATACATACACAAATGACTTTATTACTGTACTTGTATCCAGTAAGTGAACTGATTCTCAAACCCTCAGTCTCACATGCACAACCCTAACCTAAACCTTATTGATTGTACAATAAAAACTGCTCCAATTGGCAAAAATGTCCTCATTTGCAATGGATTTTCACAGATCACAATGGTTTTCATTGAGACAGAAGAAACACAGGTACACGCACACATGCCTCTCTGCATTTGTAATGCACAGTATCATGCCACTCTCATGTCAGCGAACTTATCAACGCCTGGCCGTATTGTTAAGTGCCTATGGTATAAAAAATAAAATCACTGTCATTATAATATTCATGAGCTTTCACATCCCCTCCCCCCTTTTCTGTTCTCCTCTCCCTTCCTCCTTAACTCCCCCTCTCCCTCTCTTCTCTCCTGAATGCCAGAGGTGACAGACAGAGACTTTCTTGTCTCTTCTCTACAGCTCTAAAATACAGAAAAGGTTAATTCCTTCAGTGTGTACAGACCTCATTTCAACCACCAGGGTTATATCCCTGCCCCCGTCTTTTAAAGACAATGCTTAAATTTTTAAAACCTGCCCGTCCTAACCAATTTAACTCCAGCTGATCATTCTACAAAAGCACATGGCGCAATGAAAAATGCATCACAACCAATCTTGGAGAAGTTTTTAATGGTTAGGATGGAGAAACAGAAACAAATGCATCTCTTATACATTTCATAATGAGGAAGACTTACAAATTTTGGACCTGAGAGAAGAGAAAATGCTAACCAAGATGGCAACAGTTTTGGACCTGAGCCCAATTAAAACCCTGAATTTATACTGTAAAAATTAATAGTTAAGTTTAAACATTTATTACTAGCTAAAGTCTAGTAAAGCCTTTTCAGTGTGGTAACAGACATTTGTGACGAGGGGTGTATTCTTAGATAGTCACTCCGAACTGGACCATTTGTATATTCGAAGCACTGTTGAAATGTGCCATTTATTACTGTTATTCAGAGCACCACACTCTCAGAGTGGCAGAACGCACTTCGGGCCTTTGCTCTGAACCTGAGGAGAGCTGCAGCATAGTACCAATGTCAGTATAAGTGAAACTTCACCTTTAGTTAATTCATAGGAAAATTGGTGTCAGTTCAATCCAATTCAAGCCTTGGGGAATGTTTACAAATTACAACCAGCTGCAAACCTGGTGGGTTGAGTTGGGCCCGGTTGGGTTAGGGCAGAGAATGAAAGCTCTAAATCAAATGTAGCCTATTTTAAAATAGGCTGCTGGTGTGGTTAGGGATTTAGTCAAGAACCAATCTGGAAATCCATCGGTAAAAAAAATAAATAAATAAAAATTTTTTTCTTCCTTTACCTCTGGAGGCACAGCCCGGAGTTTTTCGACTATCGGAAGTGCAGGGGCCTCATGCCCTTCACTTCCGGCGGTGCCCCCAGGGAATCGCCGTGTTGTTTACAAATACTTCGGGTAGAAAACCAGCAGAGTTTAGCTATATATCACATTTTTCATGTCACTATATCACCGTGTAGACTAATCTGATGTTTGTTAAGTCTATAAACACAATGATTGAACAAACGTTACTATTTCTGTGTGCACGTTTTGTAATTAGCATGGTTATCATAGATTAGCTGGGCTAACCGTTAGCTGTTAACGTTAGCTGTTAGCGGTGTCTGTAATAACCATGGACTGTATAAAAATAAGGTAATAACTCAATAAACGGTCCATGAACAAAATATTTTTCCCAGCGGATATCTTAGTTACAACATGTTTGAGCTAGCAAAGCAGTTTTGTGTTGCTATGTGTGGTATTTATTCAGTTTTGGGAAATCACGATGTCTAGAAAGCATCAGTGGCTGCTGCTGACAGGGACAGTTAGCAAAGCTAACATCAGGACGTCATCTGTTTAAAGCCTTCCGTTGTCAGATACGACATGAAACTACTCCAGTTAGCTCAATCATGTTGTAAATAAGACATCCGCTGGAAAAAAAAAAAAAAAAATCACGTTGACGAGACGGCGTTTTGGGTGGAGCAGTCGCTATGGACGCGGAGCTTGCTGTTTCTGTAGGTACACATTTCCTGGGGACACTTGCAGGTCTTGGCCACGCCCCCTCCATTGTGATTGGCTAAAGCGCAGCATCGTTCAGACTCAAAGCCCTGCCCTCCCCCCCTCTCTAGTCGTCTTTCATACAGGGCATGCCGACAGATTCTACAATGTAAATTGCAGAATCTCTCTCGAGAGATTAGTCAAGAACCAGTTCCAAATTGTCCGATCCATTGGAATTGTATGCCTCCAAGCTTATCAGTTACTTTTATTTATATTTTTCTTACAGTTGTGCATGTCGCTACACTGCTGGAAACTTGCAACAAGAAGAAGTCATGGTGGAGAGGAAGAAATGGTCTAAAGTGTGGCTTTGTGTCATGAAGAAAGATGAACACAGTGCTGCTTGTAATGTCTATAAAATTCTAATGTCAAGTAAGGGTGAAAACACCAGCAATACACTGAAACGACTTTCTATGCAATATGCACTGTGAGTGCCACTGGTTCCCAGCTGACTAGCCCCTCCATTACTGAAGGTAAATACCCTTTTATAGTAACATTAGCACCACGCAAGCAGGCTCAGCAGATTTTTTTCTTTGACTAAGAAAACCTATATTCTCTCACATCATCTATTTTAGATGATGACAGACAGACTGTTGCAACACTGTGTTCAGATTTAGAGATAATAAAAACAGTTGCTTTAATGTCTAAAACATGTGTAGGCCTACTTCTTTTTCCTCACAGAGGATGGATCAGGAATCAATAAGGGAATCAATAAAGAATTATTGGACCAATTACCAGAATTAATGGCACTGGTATCAATAAACTCTTATCAGTTCCCATCCCTTTGCTGTCGTCACACTAGACTTTGCTTCCTATGTATTTCTACAAGGGCCAGAAAGAGACATTTTGTTTTACAACTATAATCTGGTGTTACTGTTCTGTTCTGTTTATTCAAGGTGTCTCCATTGCCTCACTTGAAGGACAAACTAAAGCCCTCCAAATTAAATGACAAAATATGCCGTTGGTCAATGCTCTCCAGAACGACACATTTTCCCAGCCAACATTTGTATGTGGGGCCCATGTGGGTTGTAAATGGACGTGAAAATGGGCCCTGTGTGGGATTGTCCACAGGCTCCACATTGGCCCCATGCCAGTTGCACACATGAGTGGGTTTACCCAATAAGGGCCCAGATAAGATACCAATTTTGGGCCCATACCCACTTGGTACCCAGGTAGCCCTAGCATAACCTATGTGGGGCCCACTTGATTAAACCCAACCATGTGGGCAACTGGAATGGGGCCATTATGGAACCCATGGACAATCCCATATAGGGCCCATTTTTTTAGCCCATTTACTACCTACATGGGCCCCACATACAAATGTTGGCTGGGTAAAAACTTAATGTGTTTTCTGATCTTACACCCATATAGTTTGGTTAGGCGTAACCACAAAACTAACTTGGTTAGGATTAGGAAAACACTGTGTTTTAGGTTAAAACAACTACTTCCTTAATGTCAGGGAACCTTTGTCATGGTGGTTACAATAATAACCACTCTGATATGGTTAGGAGACAACCTAGGTTATGGTTGAAAGAAACCAATGCTGACTGTCGGTAGGAAATGGAATAGGAACAGCAATGTCCCTTTATGAACTCCAACATTTTGCTGACCCATCCACCTCAACCTCTCTTCTGAATTGACTTTGCAGCTGTTTCACAACACCACACTACCTTCCCACTTGCTACCAATGAATAGGAGTCAGAATTATCATGGCCACTAGAGGGGTGTTTTACAAAGAAAGCAAGCAGATGGACAGTGGATGAGGAAAGACCGGTTGCACTCATACACTGACACGTTTGACATTAATTTCAATTCTAAATGAAAACTGATGGACCTTCGGACTCGACATTAGAAGCAAAGCTGGAGCTGGGAAATGCTAATTCGGAACAAAGTATGCACTGCCCAATACAAACACCCCTAACTTCACTAAATAATAGATACAGGAATTAAAAACAGATCCTGTGTTTAGAGCACCGAAGTCATCTCCAGTGGGTCTGTGGTATGAGGATGAGAAACAGCCTGTGAATATGTGAAACATTAGAACATGTAACAGAGTACAAATTAAATGGCAAGAGAGATTTATTTCATCCTGTGTTTGATTAGAAAACAAACTTTAACAGTTATGCTGAGCAGTTTTTAACAAACAGCTCATTATATTTTCATGCTACTTGTTCCCAGTCTGTCCTCAACACACCTAAATACTTGAGTCATTATTTTAACTTGGTGATTAGCAACCCTGGTTCATTTGTGGAATCCTTTTGTGCAGTACTGCCCAATGCACCTGAGATGTCTTGTTGAGTCAGGCAAAATACCTTGTTGCATGTCATTTGGCAATGACACCTTTCCCCATATTCCCATAGTCACTGTCAACTATCCAATAGGTTGAATGTCATCAACACAACCAACTGTTTTCATCTTACAGCAGAGGCCATTTTTTAACGTGGGAAATATGATTGCTCTTTTATCTGACGTGTGTGTACACTGCACTGTCCACTCTGTACTTTAAACTCTATCCAAACTCTCACAATCTCTCGCTCGCACACTGCTTCACCTACTCCCTCTTTCTATCACACACTCACGCATACACAGTACCTATCTCAGTCTCTTCTGCTCACTCTGTCTCCCCTTATCTCTGGCTTTCTAACAAATAAGACGACAACAAGCAGAAAAGTCCACTGGACGTACACACACGTGCGCGCACACGCCTTCGCCCAGCCGCCCCAGCCGCAGCATCTCTGCACCGCAAACAAGCATCTGGTTGTTATCGCTCTTCGCCATGCTTGCTGAGCAAAGTTTAAGCTGATTCGGTGACAACCCAAACCGAGCCACCCCGGCATTTCCTTACAGCGAGGCCCCTAATCTGCCAGACTAGGGGAGAGACAGAGAGTGGTCCGCTCTCTAATTCGACAGAGAAGCGAGGCTTGAAACAGCACAATTAAAAAGATACTGTTGTGTTTACACTCGCTGGCCTGTGTAACTGCTGAATGGGGGACATAAACAGCTTAGCTGCAGCCAGTGTAAGTGGCCTGCGTGGGCCTCCTCCTGCTGAATACGAGAAGAGCTACTGTATTCTGTCACACCGCATTTGACAGGAATTTGAAATCTGCTGCATTATGCGCTTCCCACAATAAACCTTGTGTTGTTTGAAAAGCCGGCATTAGACAGCAGAAAACTGGCATCAGAGAAGGGAAATAATTTGATCTTGTCTAATCTGGCTGAGGGGGGAAATATTGTAATCCCCTCCGCGCTCTGTGATATGTGCATGTGCCTGCATCTGGCTGTGTGTTTGTGTAAGTTTGGGCATGTGTGCTTTTGTGGGATTCTGCACATGCATTTGTTAGCACGCAAGACAGAGGTTTTTGAAAGCATAATTCTGCTATTTGGTCCTTTGTGTGAAATTGTTGATATTGCCTTTTCTGTTGAGGTTCCCATAGGTGTTTCTCACACAGCAGATAATAACAGGAGACTGATTTGGAGCTGGAAATCCATTGTACACACACACATACACACACACAACGCTGCTCAGTCCTCCCGGGCCCATCAGAGCCCCATTGTAAAAGCTTCTGGTTTTATGAGGAGTGCAGATGTAAATCCTCACATTCTCTGTGATATCTCTCTGGCATCCTGTTGTCTCTATCTTTGATCACCTATCTTCTGGGAAGTGATGAGTGCTGAGAGCCAGAAACCGCGAACAACAGACACATTAGGCCTGTTGTATTTATACCCTCCCAGAAACAATGGACCTGTGTCAGGGCGATTGTTTCCCCCAGCGACTCACAGGGAACGCTTTGAAAATTGAAAAACAAAAACTTTCTGTTTCACACACGCCTGTTCCATCTTTCGCCGCCATTGTTGCTCCTCTTTGATAACAGGCTTGAACAAAACCCAAAACTAATCTCACATGCTTTCATTCATTACAATCCTGGATCATAAAAAAATACATTCTCGGATTGCTGTTCAACCAAACTCTTTGTTGCTTTTTTTTTCACGCCAAAACGTTGTGTTCAGTCATTGTTGTTTACCATTTTGTCAGATGAAAGCTACCGTATAGTTAGGGCTGCATAATAGGTAATCAGGTGTTGTAAGAAAAGGGGGCCTTCTCTCACTTTGTCCTTGTTGCTGGAGGGATCAGGGGAATGATTAGCAGGGCGCACTCACCCAGGGAGAGGAGACAATGAGCGGAGTAGATTGTCTTGTGTATGACGATAAACTAAGAGGCTCATTATTATCTGTAGAGTGATAAACCACATGGATGATTCACATATAATGCTTATACAGCTGCTGTGTGGTTTGGTCTCCTGCTTCAATCTGAGCACATTCCGCTGGATTAAAACATGAACTTTTGCTGCAATCACTGTAATAGTTTTCAGAGGCACTGTATAACTACTTAGTACAACCAATCATACAAAGCGGCAGTAAACAAAGCCGTAATACAGCTCAAGATTGTTTGGTGAAATTGACAATGACCCTGCCCTACAACTTGTGTTTGTTCTGTTCTCTTTTGAAACTACTTAATTTTGTTGTTCATAGTTATTTAAAAAAAATTGACTTTGGTACTTGAAAATTGGTCTACACTAAGAATTCAAATAGTTTGGTGACTCTCAAAATAACCAGACACGAGCAGTACCTCTTTCTTGACACGTAAAAATGCAAAAACTCCAAGAACATACTATTCCTGTTACCTTCTCCTGCTTCTTGAAATTCTCCTGCAGATCGGGAGAGTTGTGTGACTTATTTACCTGTCCAGCCTCTCTGTGTACAGCGTTGTCAACAAGATGTTAGCACTCAAAGGGGAAAATAACTGCAAATATAAACATGGTGAGGTACATCTCGAGCTGGAACAAACCTGCTTTTCTGACAGCTTGACAGTCACCTGAGGGTGAAACAGATTCCAAAATCACTGTCCAACCGGCCACACATTGTCTTGCTTTGTCTGACTTATACACACACATAAACTGACACACACACACAGATACACACCCTCACACACACACACAGCAGTCCGCAGAGGGGCCAAGCAGGAAAAGAGGCTGTCTCTGGCTGGGCAGCTGTACGGTCAAGCAGAAATATCTGAATGTTTCCCCTCCAGCAAACTGCTAGTATCAGTGGTGACAGACAGACAGTCTGACAGTCAGACTCTCTCTAACACACACGCACACACACATGCACATGTGCACAAACACACGATGATGGACACAGAGATGGACAGACATGACTGACAGACAAAGAGACACATTCTGTACATTGCATGTAGGCGGAGAGAAATGCACAGGAACACGGGCAGGCAACATCAGGCAGGTTCCCTCTGCACACACACTACACACCAACACACACACACACACACACACACACACCAATAACGTGTCATTCCTCAGGAACAGATTTTGACAGAAATATCTATTCCGGTCCCATAAGTTAACTTGCCGTCATTAAATTGATGCCACTTTTGCATACAAGTTTACCCCAGTGTTTTGGAAGTCAAAATAAAGTATACATAAACTTTTCACATTATCTAATTAAAGTAGATGTTAAGAAAAAGGTGGGGCAATTTTGGCATTTTGTCCAGCTCTGAAACCAAACTGCTGGGCTTAAGTTCAAGTCATCAAACTTCATGTTCTCCTCCACTTCTGCAGTTCCCTTTTCAAACCATAGAGGTCACTGTTGCTTTACATACTACTTAAAACAGATTGGTTCAATGTAAACCTCTCTCTGTCCCCTATGAAGTATCCTGATCCTCACTTTTTCTGCAGAAATGCCTCTAACTTCCCATTAAATGTTGTCCATGATATTATTTTCGAAAACAATGTTGACTCTCCTTTGAATTCCCTCTCAAATTTTACCCACTAACCCATCCCATTGCAGGTCCAAGGGGGATGATTAGTGTAAATATGCTCTAAAATGTTATTAAAGCTGTCACTGTGATGTATGGAGAGTTAGATTTATGCATGTGGTTTTCACATTCTGGCTGTTGCACACATGAGAGTGTGTCTAAATTGTAAGGGAGCATAAGCACTTAAAGTGGAACCTCAAACTAACCCCAAACACTTTGCAGAGCACTTAAGACTCACTTCATGTGGTTAAACTTGCTACAAGGAACATACCTCAAGTTTTTAACCGGCAATATAGAAAGTCTATTGAAGGACTGCACCTGTTTCATACCACAAAACCCAAGAGTTAAAGCAAGCGTTAAGTGGGTATTACACACTGTAAGCCCAGAAATGAAGGCGGGAAACGTTAACTCTAAGGATATAGAAATGCCCTTTTCCTGCAAAGTAAGTGTTAATCTTAGGCTTCAAACAAGGTGCCACAAGCAGCATATTTTTTACACGTAGTTAGCAGGCCCTGCTACAGCATGCTAACAAAATGATTGGCCATGGTCCTGACTTTGTACGGGTTAGTACGAGTGTGTAAAGACGCACTCCTTGAATTTGTTTTACCATCCAACAACACCTCCGAATCCCTAAATTTTCTTGAAACACAGATTTCAATTTTTATTTTTAATTAATTTAACTTAATAAAATATTTTATTTTATCTTTTATATTTTTATTTTATTTTTATCTATCTAGTTTTTTCTAAAGTTGGCAGCAATCTATGTGCTAAATATTAAGTAGATGACAAACATTTGGCAAATCAGCAGACAAAATCTCAAAATGTTGCAGGAATCCTTAAAATGACATAATGTTTTATGCAAAATTAGCACAGACAATGGCATTTTCGAACACCAATTTGCAAAAGAATTCAAGGCTACTTGAAGCTAAACAAGTGTTTCTGAAATGTGACCTGAGCTTAAAACTTTGCTTTTAAAAAACTGACCCTGTTACTGGATGACAAACGAAATGTGATTTGTCAAAAAAAAAAACAACAACTTGGAATTTATGTCTTGACAGCAGCTCTAGCTTCAGGGTATAATTTGTTTCTGTAGCTCACATTCATCTCTGACTCTTCTTTGGAAACTCTTGTCAGTGCTACTCACCTGTTTGACTACCTACTGAAAAAAAGTCACGCTCACACTGGCATAAGACGCACTATCTAAAATGATCATAAATGTATTTGTTATTGTCTGTTTTAGTTTATTCAATTCAGCCGCAGTGAAAGCATCTGAAAAGAAAAAAAAAACTTCCTGGAGCAGAAAGTGTTTCTGTTCTCTTGTGCATATGATGGGATGATTTTATTGACTTTTTAACCAGTGAAATATTGCAACAAAATAGAAACATACAAAAAGGAACTGCACCAGTGTGATCAAGCCTGAAATACACACACACACACACACACACACACAGCCCAACTCCAATCCAGCTTGCATACAGTGTGTGAAGCTTCCCGAACCCAGACATGCTGTGTAAAAGTATACAAAGTGTGCAGGTGTCCGTGGGACATGCTAAGCAAGTTCAACACACCTCTATACACGCTGACAACCATGCCCACATTTAACACATGAACTGCAAGTGCCAAACGTTCAGGCTCTGCTGGCTTGTTCTGGGGGTTTGCCCCCCCCCCCCCCCCCCCCCCACCTCCCCACACACACACACACACACACACACACACACACGGTGTCTCATGGAAGAACTCACTAGAGACTTTGTGGCTTGGTATTTGGCCCATCAACATTCTATTTCCTCTCTGCCCCTCTCTCCTGAAGTCTCATTTCCATCGGCTGACAAACACAAAGGCAGGATCCTCCCTGCCCACTGAATCTGTTAAAATAAATAAATAAATCTTCACTCCACTGTACATCAGTTAATTATCTGTTTCACTGAGTGGCAGACTGTCTCCACCTTACTCTCTGCTTGCATGTTTCCTCTCGCACACACACACTCACACACACGCACAGAGAGAAGCAGAGCGATAGAGAGGGAGTGAGAAAGAGAAAGATGGCAGGCTGCCACAGTGGCTTTCATTGTGAACTTGTTTAGTCAAAATAACAAGTCGGAGGATTATGAAAGACTGTAATTAGGTGTTGCCGAATGATTGTGCAAAAGAGTGAATGACTGTGTGGCGTGCTCCTGACTTACCTTGTTAAAAAGTCCTTAAGGTGAGTTGGCATGTCATTCAGGCTGTAATGCCTTACACCTAGCGGGGGAGTTTTAAGTCATTTTGGCATGTAATTATCAAAGGAACACTTTGTGATAGATGGCAGAGTCAACGACGGAGAGATCAAGGGGAGCAGGAGGGAAAAGAGAGAGTGAGACACCCAGTCTGAACCTCATCATAATTAGAGGATTGCTCTGACTTTGATCCAACGGATAAGAGTTTTCTCATGGATCCTTTTTAAAGTTGATATATTAGACCTGTACCTGAGACACATCCGTGCACCTGTCAAACAAGAGATTCTAATTAGCTGTCAAAGGGAAAACTTACTGAATGTGAACCTTTGCTGGTAACAAAGAACTGAAGTCAAAGTGTGTGAAAGAGAGACACAAATAAAGCTTTATGTGCAGCAATAGGTACTCTTGGTGGTGGTAATCCTTAAAAATGGCATGAGCTCTTGAGCCTATTACTCATAATGACCCATGATCTCCTTAAACACTGTTTCATTGACTGCAGGTCTTTTAGTAATCTCCACGCTAACAACACCAGACATGCAGGAGCCATCAAAAGTTCAGTTTGTAACGCACAGAGTATGAGCCCTTGGCTGGGTTTGAAATCGCATACTGACGTACTGCATGCTACAAACTCAATCATGGCTTCTAGGACGACCAACAGAGGCGACTGTGAGTTTGATAGATCAATCTTCTCTGTTAGAGCTACAAACTATTGGAAGTCAGTACCAAGTGAGATAAGACAACGCAACAACTTTGTTGGTTTTAAATTTAAGATGAAATCATGGCTAAAATCAACCCAATCATGTACCCATCACACATGAACTCAAACACTTGATCTAACATTATGAAGTTGAGATGATTTGACGTTGTGTTGTCTCGCTATTGTTGTTGCTGAAGCCGTTGGGACTACAGAAAATGAGCTTTTAGCTTATAGCTAAATACCTGTGGACTGTCCCTGTTAAATACATAAAACAAACAAAAAAAATAAAATCAGTATGTACTGCTTACTGCCTACTAAATTAATGATTAAGAATGCCATTACCTTCAGACTGTTCACACTGAGGTATATTCAGGCAACACATCTTCTCTGCGTCACAGTGTTACCAGTACGAGCTATCGTTGAACTGAAGGAATTGTTTATCAAATACAAATCAACATCACCTCTTCCTCTCACTTTTATATATTCCAGTATTATTCAAAAGCAAATTAATATTATTAGGCATTTTAGTGTTAGATATCATTTCTTACAACACACTGTCTATGTGAGCTCCCGCGTTTTTCCTCTTGACTGCCCCTTTAAACTATCTGATGAGCCGCAATGCATTTTTTGAGCAGTTGAGTAGGCCCAGCATGTTCACGCCTCACACTTAAATTCTTGCTAATCTAGTACACATCTGGACATTTCATACATATGCAAGATCCACATACTATGCAGTCAGAACAACACACTAATACTCAGATGCAACTCTTGGCTGCTTGATGGTGCAGTCCATTTGGCAGTGGAGGCATCACTTCCACAGTGAACTATGACCCCCAAAAAGGCAAACATTCTTAATAAATTGAAGTCATGTTTGCCCGACCGTCCAGTGGAGGGGGTGGAGGGGACGGGGGGTAGTGGGAGATGTGGGAAGGGGGAAAAAAGTTGTAATTATGTCTCATTTTTTGTTCTCCTTCCCTGTTTTTACTTGGGCTATGTTTGTTTGCTAGAAATGCATATGTATGTGGGAATTGTGCTGTAATTCAATAAAAAACAATTGATGGGAAAAAAATAAATTGAAGTCATAGGGGACCACATTTAACAACAGCAAAACTATATCAAAACATTTGTTTACAAACTCTCACACACCTCATGCAGTATGATCCAAGTCTCATTCATCCAGCTGTATGTTCACTGCTTCCTTACCAAATGCACGTTTTGCTAAAGCCATAATATATAAGACACTTCAGCATATAGTCTCATGCACGACTTCATGCAGAAGTGTTTTAAATAGTGAGGTATTAGCAAAAAGGCATGTGTTTGGGAAGTACTGATCATATGGCTAGATGTTGGACACTTGGATTATACTGTATGAGCTGTGTAAGAGTTCAGCCTGTTCTCATCCCCAGGCCATCAGATACCAGCACTTTGTCAACCCCCTCTGCTTGTGATATCAACACCAAAGTCACCATCTAGCATGTTTATAAGACACAACGTGCTTTCAGCTAACTCCAGTGTAAATCCATCTGTGGCAATATTTGGTACTGAGAGCAAGCGAAGTAGTACAAAGAGTAAAAAAGTCTGCATGGATGTTACGTTACGTTACATACCGTTACGTTGTGTTATGTTACGTTACAAATATACTTGATTCAACCAAAAATATAATCTTCTATTCTAAACACAACTAAGTAGATTTGTCGCTTAAACATAACCATGAGTGTTTCACAACTGTAAGAGCCACAGTGTGTGATTATAAGTTAATTTCAGTATCCTACAAAATTCATTTCCAGACATTGTATAAAACTTAAATATTGTATAAAAATATAAAAGGACTAAAATGCATGTATGTTGAATTCTGATGATGACGCTCCCTTTAATTTTGTAATTTACATCACGTGCAATTTAGTTGAGCAGAGAGCTGCATTAGGCACAGTAGCACATCGTTTTTTTACTGTGTGACTGTTATTTCAACTTTTTTTAGTAAACATTTTAAACTGGATTACATCTCCTGTCATTCAAGTCAGACTTAAAGGGATAGTGCACCCAAAAATGACGTTTTTCCAAACTACTTTTTATGTCGGGGCTTCAGGACACTTGGATCACTAGGGATGAGCAGTATGGAGATATTTTGTGGTTTCAATTATGTGTTTTTGGACATTTTAATCTGGGGCACCATAAGCCTCCATTAGGTGGAGTTGTGTTGCTACCCCCTCTCCCCTTGGATCTCCGTAAGTGATGTGAGGACTCTAAAACTTCACCTGAGCCTCCCTCGACATATGGGTGAGTAGATAATGGCTGAATTTTCATTTTTGGGTGCACTATCCCTTTAAGTTACTACATGTTACAATGTGTTTCAGCTGTGCTTCACACAAATATGCTGTATACAATGTGTTGGTATTTGACAACATGGGAAGAAGAGCAGGTTGGACAGAAATGAATGTTTTCATATAGTTTATGACTTCAGTTCATCTTTTTTTGTTTATTCCCCATGGAGGCATGCGAGAAAAATAACATTTTCCTGAAGAATTCACTATATTCACACTATATTCACTGGTTGAGTAATTAACATATGGTCATTTGGTGGCTGAAGTATTCCTTTAATTTGTCTTCAATCACCATGATTTCATTCCTTTGTGGCAGCAAAACATGTTACACAAGCTTTCATAAGCTTAAAGCATAAACACTTCACAAACAATAATGCAACAACACTATCTGTAGGTATCAATGTTAACACTAGCACTCTCTCCATTTAAAAGAATACTGTATCTGAGGTTGTAAACATGTAATTGTCTTATCCTTGAATATAAGAAAACCCATCATTTTTCACAGCTAATAAATCCCAATAGCTTCCAACAGTTTTGACTCTGCAGTCCTAAAAGGTCAGCCATGTCAAGACGGTTTGCTGTTGGTCAATAGCGCAAATAATTTGCATGTTAAATTTGCATGTCAGAGTTCACCAAGGCAGATTTACTGCACCCCTAGAAGCTCATCTATGGACTGATGTGATTCCATAGGACTAGGAAGACAGAATGATTAGGCCATTAAACAACATTTCCTGCACTTCCAGTCCTTCAGCTTCCCCTAGTTTTGATATTGTTTTGCAGAACATTTTTTACAGTATTGATTCCCTTGAATAAAAAGATTGAGGACTATCCACTTCTACATGTTTATGCCATAATATACCCATTCCCTCTCTCAGTTCAGAGCTATCATTGAACTGCTGCCATGCAGAGGAAAGGGCATAATGATTCAACCCAGAGATGCTAGCCAAATCTGTTCTGTACATATGCATGGCATTCCTGTTTAGAGGATGTGTAAATATAGGACAGAGGTTAGTTCAAACACAGAGACCTGTGCAACCTTTCACTCTCTAATCTGCAACACTTTCACTTCATGGGCAGGAGAGAGGGAAACATGAAATATTCACCGAGTCCAGTCAGGACAAAATGTAAAATTACTGCATGTGAGGAACTATTTTGTGTGTTGTGTGTTTTGCACTGTTATGTAACTGTCTTACAGTAACATTTGGGTCATCAAAGGCCCACAAAAAAATAAAAAACTCCACCACTATATATTCTTTTAGGAGAAATTCATACAGATTAATCTGTTATGTCGCCAGAAATGATTTCCTCCCCTGTCTTGTTTCATCTTCAAACAGATTTCACTGTAAATCCTCACTTCTGTTCAAAGGAAATAGCCATTTATTGTCTGGATTTACTTAAAATTAAATACAACAAATACATTTCTGAGAACATTCCTTTAACAATGCAGGAGAAACGCCGGGTCACACAGAAAACACAATACATTACACACTCAGAGAGAGACGTGTCAGGGGACAAACACTTTCTACTTTTTTCTTTATCCAAGTCATATTTATTTTATTAGGTGTATTCTCCATAGGCTTCCTGGTGGCAGGATAGCCATGCGCTCAGACACTCACTCACACACACACACATACACACACACACACACACACACACACACACGACAGGACCCCAGATGTCCACTGGTGCATGTAGTGATTCTATTTTTTTTTTTCCTCTTGGAGTTTTTTTTTTCCCTTCATCCAAGGGAGGATAACAAACACCAGCAGCCAGACATAATTAGTATTGGAGAAGACACAAATAGTAGCTCCTAATGACTACAAACATCTATGTGGTTGACTTTTGTGTATGTAATTGAAAGGGGGTAAAAATCAATAGCATTCAATGAAAACTAATTGCGAGAGGTGAGAGTGGGGAGCTGTTAGGCGTCTATTAGGAGAGGCAAGAGCAAACCGCTATCTAGATTCTTCAGTCAGTTAGAAAAGCGCTCTGAGCGCAAATTTGTGTGAAACTGTGCGTGAAAAATGGCTGAATAAAATACCCATAATTCTTCTATTATTTAGTAACTTTCAGGCAACATGTAGTGATGGGAAGCAGATGGAAAACAAGGGGGAAGAGAGAGGCATTGTCTCGGAATATTTGCTGTTGGTGGTTTTGTAGAGTGTTGGATGAAAAAAAAGATGTTTTAACTTTTTGAATTTTCATTTTTGGAATTTAACGCATTGGTGTTTCGCCAAAAATGTGTACAAACCTTGAGATATGAGCAACCCATAACTATGAAACATGCTTTAGATTGAGCTGCAATTTAAATGGTATATTTTTAATAATAAAAAAATAGCGTAAAGTAAAACAAAACAAAATGAAACAAAACAACCTAAAATAAAATTAAAAAAAATAAATTAAATTAGATTAAATTAAATCAAATTAAATTAAAAATCCCAAACTCACTTTTGCAAACTCACTTTTTTTTTTTGTGCTTTTGACCATAAATTAAAATGATATATTAACTAAATGTATAAATAAACATTATACATGCCAATTAAATGCAGCGAAATATGTTTTAAAAAATGAAATTAACATTTCTTTGACCCATTTTTTTTCTGCTTCACCTTGTTATTCTCCATCTCTCTGCTGTCTAATTTCCAACATTTCTGAGACTAACTGTGATAAAATGGTTTGAAATTTAAAATCAGTTCTGACCTACAAACCTATAAATCCTGCAAAATATCACACATTTACTGAAGTGATTATTCCTATGCAGACTGAATAAACAGGATATCGATGGTGTCAAAGTCAAACACTCGGGCCATCAGGAGGATAGATACTGGCTGCAGACATCTGCCAAGTTCACAGGGGTGCATGTTTACACTGTGAGTTGAAGCCTGGGGTAACAAAGGGCAAACGCTGACAAGCAAATTAATACATTTCTATTGAGAGACGGAACCCTTAGTAGGCCTTTAATTTATGCCATATTATGTGTTTACATCCCAGTCTACAACTCTTATCTGGTACTAAATTACAGCCCATGTAAAACTTTGCATTGTGCACCTTTTCAGAGACCCCATATTGTCAGCACTTTGGTTTTCCGAGGTCCTGGCTCCGCTACACTTCAAACATCACCTGTGGTCCTGTACACACACACAGACGCACACACACGCTCACAATTACACAGAGATTATGGAGAGGCCACTGCACAACAACCGCAGCCAGTTCACACTCACATACACACATGCACACAACAAAATGTCAGTTGGCCGTGGTCGCTGGCAGTGGCCTTGCCATAATCTCTCTCTAATTATATACACAGCCAGGCTTACTGTTTCAATGCAGAGACCTGAGAAAATACAACCTACTAATCTTATTTGCACACAGCCGCAACAACCCTGCCGGGAGAGGAGAGGAGAGGAGAGGACTACAGAAGAGAAGAAGAAAGTAGAAGGATTGAGCTGACAAACATTTCTGACTTTTATGTAACTGTACGAGAATACACATTTGTAAATATAAAACTTTTTTTTTATCTTCAATTACCAAACTTAACCATGCTGATTTCCTCTCTTTTTTGCATCTCTAGCTGATGCAGTTCCTGTTTGAAATATCAAATTAGATGTTATCCCTTCCCCCCACAGTTCTATGAACAGTGTCAGTGACAATATTTCCATTCCGGCCCTCCTCTCTCTGACTGTGTATACAGTCTATATGAAGAATGGCTGAGTCTTTGTTTCCACTTGGATGCCCTGTGATAGAATATATTCCCTCTCCAAAGGAGGTGCAATGCAGACAGGGTGTCTCACACACACACACACACACACACACACACACACAGGCCGACACATCTACACACACTATGTAAATAATGCATGTGTCTTAAAGGGTTTCACCCCACCACAGCTGGCCCACTTCAATTAAAACGCTTTGCACTCATCCTTTCTCGTGCGCTCTCTCTCTCCATCTCCATGCTTATTCCTGTGTTGTTGTTTTTTTACTGTTTGCACAGAACATTTCAGCTACAATAAAACTGGTTTTATCTATCAGCTATCAATCAAACGGTTTCCAGATAAGCATGTTTTTTCCTCCACATTAAGATGCATTTACTAAATAGCATTCTGTCATACAACATCTCCCCTCTTCTTCGCAAGTTTACGAGTTTATGTATGTGCAAAGCTAAGTAAACTTAAAGCTCCAGTGTGATTTAATGGTGAGATTGCAGAACTGCTAACTTCTCATTTCATGTACATATTGCTACTCCATCTTCACTGTGAAGACATGTTGTGCGTAGCATACGAGTCCAAAACAAATCTATATATGATCCGGTATCATACCATACCGTATCATATCATATCACATCGCACCACATCGTATTGTATTGTATCGCATTGTATCATACTGTACCATATCGTACCATATCGTACCGTATCGTATCGTATCGTATCGTACTCTAGTTGAGAGGCTTAAAGTGAAGATTGGCTTTTATTTTAGAAATACGTCCTGTTTAACTTTCAGTGCTGAGAAAACAACTTGTGGAAGCTACTTCTCTGTCTGTGATTGATTATGGTGACATACTGTGTATGCATGCAACCTCCTCCATTTTGCGTAGCCTTGATTCAGTATACCATGCATTTCTATGTTTGATTACAAATGCAAAGCCACTTAGACGTCGGGTTAGACGTCATTGACCACTTGCAGGCAACAGCACTGGTATATTTTTATCTATAAAGCAATACTGAGCAAACTTCCGGCCTACCTCTGCACCCATCTGTGTGTCAGCTCTGGTAGTTACCAGCTATGCTTGTCCAAGGGGTTGCTTTTCTATGTACCCTGGGTTTTAATAGTTCTGGGGATTTTCCTACTCTGCACCTTGGACACTTCAAAAAGATTTAAAATTAGAAAGACTTATATCCATTGATGAATTTAGGGCAACAAAAAGAATGTGGTAACAGAGACATGTGCTTGTTTTTCTTGAGAGGCCATTATGCATGAATAGTTGTTGTTTTATTGTGGATTTTTGTATTATATGTTGCATTTGTTGCATTTTAATTTGTTTGCATTTGTTGTGTTTCGATTGGCTGCTACCTTGGCCAGGTCTCTCTAAATGGGACTTCCTGGTTAAATAAAGGTTAAATAGATCACATAAAAGCATGTGGGAGAACTACAGTAGCCAAATGGCCCTATCTGGAACTAGTGTTTCATTTGGGCTACTGTAGAACAACATGGTGGATTCCATGTAAGAGGACCCACTGCGCATGTAGACATGAACAGCTCATTCAATGGTAACAAAAATATAGTGATTCCTTTTTTCAGGTGATTGTAAACTAATGAAAACATGAATGTTATAAACCATTTCTGTCACTAGATGCCCCTAAATCCTAAGGATCTTTGATTGAATGAAATACCTACACCTGTAGACACTAATGTGCCTCATTGTCTCTTAAGTTTTTTGTTTCATTCTTACACAGTTATTTTGTTTTCCTGGGTGTTAACTCGAGAGGAAGGCAAGATAACACTTGTTTGATCTGTGGTGCAACATGTTTAACTGCGCCACAATGTCCCCTGCTGTGGTGCTTCATTTCATTTCCAGCTGATCCTCGGCTCCAAGGTGAGGTAGCATTGAATATCAAGCCCTCTACATTCTCTTAAATCTTACCTGCATAATGTTTAAGCTTACTTTATCTTCCTCTCTCTATTTCCGTCCCTGTCTCCTGATCACTTAAGTTTAGTAGAGGCCTGGTGTGACCCTTTGCTACTCAACCTTACCACTCTCTCTTTGAATGCCCCCCCTCCTTCTTCCCTCTTTACTTCCACTCACCATAAGTGGAGGCCCTGGCCTGGTCTAGTCTCCTCCAAACACATCTAATTACCCCAATGCCAAGCGTTTCCCATCCATCACATTATCTTTCAGAGACGAGGTATTAGCGCTCCCCGTCCCGTCAGCCAATTACCTGCTGCCTTCTGCTTGAGTCACCTGCATTGCAAATGTGACCTTTCCTTAGAGGCCTGATTGCATGTTTCCTAGAGTGTGTGAGAGAACGCAGGGTTTTGAAGTGTGTGTATGTGTGTGAGAAGGCGAGCATGTGATCTCCGAAAGGCTGTGTTAAGAGAATTAAAATGTGTAAGTGCATATGTGTGTGTGCATGCGTGCAAGTGTTCATATATATTATCTAACAGTGTGCGTATGCTGCAGATGTGTGTCTTTAAGTGTGTTATGTTTCTGTATACGTGCATGTATGAAATGCAGATCTATTGTGTGTGCATGTGAAATGCCTGAAGGCCCCGTGTGTGTGTGTGTGTGCGTGTGCGTGTGTACATGTGTGTGTGACTGGGCTGGGGCAGTGAGCAAACCCTCTCAGACACCCTTCTGACCCCCCCCTCACCCTCCCTCATGTGACGAGCTGTCGTGAATGTTAATGTTCTGTGATGGCTGTGGAGCAAATAAGTGTTTCTGACACAGTACAGGCTCCCATTACAGGAGCAGGCCAAATGGGCTCGCTAGTGCCTTAATGAGCAGGCAGGTCAGTCAGCCGCAGCCACTGTGCCAGTCCCACGCACTGCTTATGCAGCGACGAACCTCAGCACCAGACCCGAGGAGAAACTGACCTCCGCTGCCGTCTCCTTACTTTTTAGTTTAACTGATCTTTTCACTTAAAAATGTGGGCTTATTTAGAAGCCAGAAAAGTTTACCTTTTCAGAAAGCAAGATTTCCAAATGCTGCCAACATGCAGACACTTCTCTGAGTGATGACATTTTTTTCACTTGCTATTAAAATCTGAATCTTAATTGTTAAAATTCTCTAATATTTAATATAATGTGAATGTTAAATCAAATGTGTGTTTGTTCCATCTTCCATGCGACAAAGTGGAAGCTACAGAAGCCCTGAGAGGCAAGGTAAAAAAAAATTGCCGGCAACGTTGGCCAAAGTTTAGCTCCTATAGGAGATCGAAATAGGAGATAAACGTAGGTGTAATGCCGGATTTATAATTCTGTGTCAAATCAACACCGTACCAACAGCGTAGCCTGACGTGCACCTCCCCAGAAATGTAACTACACATCATGGCGACGCAGACCTCCTGTCTATTTTTGTGAGCTGAAACCATTTTCCTCAGTGGAAATGAAGCTTTTATTTAATTTTATTTCACAGATAAGACTCAGTAAATTGTGAAGACAATAAAGAAAAGAAAAAGAAAAATTCATTTAATGTAAAATGCCATAGGCTTGTGCTAATAAGGCTACCGCGTTATATTTGTTTGGAAAACGTGTTTAGTATAAGACAGAAGTTTTGTCGGTGAACCTTGTGAGTTGTAATGGAGTTTTGTAACTTTACCTTTGTTAAATGTTGCTGTTGTCCCTGGCTTCATATGAGAAGAGGAAAAGTCTGCTAACCGCTAGGTTAATTTATACAATGTAAAATGCCATAGGCTTGTGCTAAAAACATTTACATGTTGTATTTGTGGGGACATATGTATGTGTATATGTGTCAAGCAAAATGCTGTGGGTTATAGTGAAGCCGATATGTGTGCTTGTGTTTGAAATTGTCGCGATAAAGACATGTTTAGTGTTTTGGGTGTGTTTTGAATCAACTAAACTTTACAGCACTTCAAGAAACCCCACCGTCGACTAGTGTTATGGAGGTGTAACTGCAGCAGACACACCACCGCACAAGTAAAAATGCTCACAACAGTGTAGGCCACATGCCAAGGCTATGGCATAGGCTCTGCATAGAGCTGACGCACAAGTACAAATCCCACTTAAGTCAACATTGCCCACAAAAATAGTGTTTTTTCACATTGCCTCTCGGGGCTTCCGTACAAAGCCCCTGCAGACCTGAGAAAATTAAAGTGTGGCTCTCTTATTTCTTTATTAGTGAATACACTAATATATATGTTATATGTTATATACACTGCATATAACAAATCAAATCACTGTCAAGGGGGGGGGGGGGGGGGGGGGGGGGGGCTTACAGTAATCACTAACTTTGTGGTTAAATTTGATTTTTTTTTTATTTCCAGTAAGCAAGTTCTTTTAAGGAAATATTTAATTGAATGGAGATTTCCTGTACAAGAAGGGCTAGCCACTTTGTTGTTGTTTTGTATACAACAGAGTCAAAAAACTTATTTTTTTCTGTATAACAATCACCAACATGGACACCTACAGAATTTATTTACAGAAGAAAGCCCTAAATAAGTGTTTGTCACTCAGATCTCACTGTTAGCAGTATTCAAATAGAACTGAGACTGAAACCCATGCATTTTGGTGCTGAGGTAATTTGGAAGTGGTAAATGTCACCTGTCAAGTAGAGTACAAAAACAGAAATTGGGAACACTTGCAAAATATTCCACTGAATGGCAAACCAAGAGCCTTGTCCATCGTAAGTCCCAGTTAGCCTGACAGCCTGTGGACACTGTAAACTCAGTCCCAACCAGTCCAGTGCAGCTACAAGCCTGTGAACAAAGAAACTGTCTCTCCCTTCTCCCTCCGGATTGTCAAGAGAAAGTACAGCTTGTAGGTTGAGTCAAACAGTTATTTCGGGGAAAAAAAGGGAAAAAAAAGATGGAGAGCACATCGCTTGGCTGACTCATCATAATTTGGAGGGAAAATGAATCCCACTTCTTCCACCTGAGGAGAGGAGAGATAGAAAGAAAAGCTGAGAGGACGGGGAGAGGAGGGTAGAGACAGAGAAGCCGGGAAGCGGACATTAGGCTTGATTGAGACGCATGGCAGACGGAGAATCACCTAGCGCGTCAGAGCACATCCTCACAGTTGGCCAGGCTGTCTCTCAAAACTCTCCAAATAGTCTAAAGTCGACCTGTTGGAGTTACTGAGTCGTCACACTACATGTTGTAGCCCAGGAGCAATGGGCCCGCAAAGGTGTCTCTTCTCCTCTCTCTGCGGGACTTGTTAGAGGTGCTATTTTGGAACCTCTCTGCCTTCATTCTCGCTGCTGCAAAACACCCTGAAGTGTTCCACACACTTTATAAAATTCTGGCTCCTGTTGAAAAAGCAATCCAAGGGAAAGTGTTGGATTTTGGCAACAACACTGTAAATGTTTCTGTACAGCTAGTGCATGAATAGCACTAGTTTACATGCATGACATCAACGGCACACTTCTCACAATCTCACCCATCTTTGACCTGTTTATTCACTTTTGGATCAAATGCCTGTTTTTTCTAATATGTACATGTACAATGTAAATCTAGCACTACAGCAAAACTAATGTTTACGGTCATCTGCTGGTGATGTGCACCAAAGGCTGGAAGGGAGATGCTTATTGTGGGAGTAAATATAGTTTATACTGCCCAGGCTTTACCTATGCTATATGGCAGAATGCAATGAAATAGTTTCTTAAATCTTTTCATAGGACTGTTAACATTCTCAATTGAAAACAATGATTTCTGCATTACACCGAGTCAGACGACACCAATACACCATTTTCAGATAATGGAAGTGCCAATGAAGAAACTTTTCCATATAATGAGACTCCAAAGGTCACAGCAGCACTTAAAGGGGAAAACCCTTCATATGCAAACAAGACAGATGAAAGACCACAGATAATTTACTGAAAAACTAATTGGCAAACAGTCTAACAAGACACACATGAAAAGAATTAAAATGTGAAAAGCATTTTTTTTTTTCACTTGCTTTGACATGAACATTATGACTGCTGGGCTGCAACTCAATCACTACAAGGACGTCAGTGTTGGGCAATTTGGCAAAACACTCAATTACATTCAGCATCAAAGTAATTTTTTTGCGCAACTAATGCCAGCATTTTCCAAAATCCTGCCTGCTACAAATCTGCACACGGCAACTGGTTAGGGTTGTGGAAAGATTGTGGTTGTGACACATAAATAATGGTTTAGGTTTGGCAGCTAAAACACTGGGTTAAGGTAAGAGACAGGCTGTGATTACGGTTAGTAAAAAGGCTATGGACATAAATCATGAGGTGCAGAATCCTTCAATATGAGTGTAATTGCTTGGTTACTGGGCTGGACTGTTGGCATGTGTTTATACTTAAACCAACAGTTAAAAAGTACAGTGCCATGGTGCACATACCCACAGCCAACAATCAAAAAGAGCTCAGGCTATAGTTGTGTGTTTTTACAAAACCAGTCATGCTGAAACATAAAAGTTGGCTGAATCTCAATTCAACTTGCATCAGAGCAAACTGTTAAACCACTGGCACCACTGAGCAAACTAATTTACATCAGAGCACATGATCAGACCAGCTATAATTATCTGCAACCACACGGCTGGACTGTTGTAGCTGATTGAAAACGGTAACATTCTGCAACAGGCTGCAGAATCACACATTTTCTAACCAGTAAACAGGCCCTGTTTGTGGCACTAGTATGTATGATTTGGTGGTTTTGAATAAATAAGTTGTGTTGATTTTGGTTTCATTTCTAGCAGATGCAACCATTTTTTTGGATGCTCTGTCACGGAATTGTTGGGAATCATAATATCTTTGCTGCAGAGCCAGATATTTCCCAAACAAATTGGTGGAGACCAACAACAAAGCTAAAAAAGAGTTAATATTGGACTTCGATTTGCAAGGTGACCAGACACATGACTTCATATAAACATTAATGTTGATCTGTATCTGCTGGATGTGCAAATAAGCAATTTTCTGCTAATAAATTTGCCATGTCAACTTATACAGTGATAATATGTCAATATTCAGTTAACAATTTGGATCTGCTACCCCCAGGTGGCCAAAGATCATCAGTTATTGTATAATTAAGTGCTGTGCTTTATCTTCATGCATTAATTATTACAACCTTAGTCAACATTTTTTTTGTGGAATTGTTTTTATTCTTCTCTAGGCTTGAAAAAATATATAAAGTTGACTTTTTTTGCATTTTTCAAGGAGTTTTTCACCTGTCCACTTGGGTGGACAACATACAAGTTTTAAACAAAAAAATAAAAAAATAAAACCAATCGAAAATGATATATATCATGTGAAACAATAAAAATGTATTTCAGTGTCTTAAACTAGTGTGTTCACATTTTTAAACAAATTTTAATACTATTCAATGCCAAGCAAAAGCGTTGAATTTTTGTTTCTGTTACAAAAACTGTACATTACCTTCTAATAACATAAATCACTGAATTGCAATTTCCTCACAACATATAATTAATATTTAGGATAATAAATACTTGATTTTTTTCAGATTATATTTACCTGCCATGGTCTCCTATTATAGTAGGATTGGCAAGATATTCTTGAGGGGCACAACATTTCTTGCATTCTGTCAGCCATCTTGGTTTTAAGAGATTTGTGTACACTGACAACACCTGGCCAGTGGGTGGCAGTGGGTGGCAGTGTATGGCATGACGCACTTAGGTCCACTGTAGTGACTTAAATGCAACTATACAATGAAAACCCATGCATATACAAGAAAATGGCTCCTAAATAGCTGTCCACTGTAGTGACCACTATACGTGAAAGGGTTAAAAAGCTTTAATAATGCTTTAGTTGCCATGATGGTATATTTTACGCCTTGGCAACATGTGAATTATTCGTTTGATTCGATTATGTTACTAAAAAAACGTAATCCAATCGCCATTCCATTTCTTCAAAAATGTATTTGCTTTATTCATGCATTCATTTTTGGTAACCACTTATCCACAAGGCTGTGGGGGAACTGGAGTCTATCCCAGCTGACACTGGGCGAGAGGCAGGGTCCTGTACAGGTCGCAAGGCTATCACAGGCTAGAGAAGTATTATAATTTCTTGGAGACAGGGTTGCACAGAGCACTATGGTGTCAATGTACAATTTGTGTCAGTAAAGGAAAGAAGTGCCAGTTGTGTAATATCGACTTGCTAATGCCATCGCAACAAGATTCACATTGCTAATAATTCAAAAAAGCTGCACAGGTGCAGTGACGAGTGCACTGTAAATGAAACATCAGGTTCATAATAAGCTGCTTCAATGACTTCCTAATTTGTGAATGTTTAAAGTTTGAGTTCAAGTCTAAGTTTCTGTCCCTTGCGGAGGTCTTTCACTTTTTGGAGAGTCTGGGACAACAACAGTCAGACACAATGGGGAACAAAAAATCTGCATCCGTTTTCTCCAATTCAAAGTTATTTTTTTAAAGGATATATATTGTTCAAAAAAATATCCAATACTTTCCACAGTTAAACACCCACCCTGCACTTTAAGAAACCTTTTACTTCCAGAAAAACCTGAGGGCCTCATTTGTATGTTTTGTTGGGCCTCGCGAACACAATGGAAAATGGAAGCAAAGGTCAGTGTTAAGTCTCCCCTGGCTTTTGTTCTTTAAAACAACAATATTGTATTGATCTGTCTTGAATGATAAACACAAATGTGTTGGTAAAACACAGTCTCTTTTGACCTTTAGCAATTACTTCTACATGGCTTTAGTAGTAGTACTGTAGATGAAAAAACAATGTCCAACTCATTTTCTTTTCTTTTTTTCCCCTCCTTTTTGTGTGTAACTATACCTACAGTACATCTTTCTCAAGTACAGCTGGCTTACATAACCATAGGTTTTAGTTAAATTTCACAGATGCTGCTCTTTACAATGTAATCACAGCAAACACATCATGATTACAAGCAGCTGTGGCATTGCCATCGCAGACTACATCTGATCCACAGGTAACTCTTAGGGCAGCAAGATTTGACTCAGCATTGCTGCTTCACACATATGGGAAAACCTTATCACATTTAATGTTGTTGACCTTTGATTACCTGCTGTTACCTGTTTCCTCCAAGCTGCTGGAATGTCCTCAGTTTTAGGAATTCAAGTGCTACTGCTGTAATGTCTCTGAGACTGCAAAATATAGCCACATCGGTCATTTGTACAAGCAGCTAATTATGACCCATATTTACTTTATTGTTTGGTTGTGACCTCTAGTGGTCATAGTAACTATGATGGGAGCAAAGCAGGAAGTCAGGTGATGTAGTATAAAGGGCATGATGTATAAAAGGAACTGGAAAGAGCATTGGAGGTTGAAATCTGTTCATTCCTATAAAAAATGGTCATTGGCACAAGACAAAAACTTTCAATAGCCATGCACTGTTTCTGCATCATTGGGCCTATAGAGAAAGTGTGCTAGAGAGTTTCACTAGCTGAGCTGGCTACTTCTGGTTTATTGCTTTGCTAACTTGAATGGGGATAAAATGATTGAAAAGAGACGCTCTTCTAGACTGTCCAAATGTTGGAGGACCAAATGAATCAAATTCTGATAGTGAAATGAGCCATATTCCGGGGTTAAGACACTCAAAAAAATGTATCCACTGAGTTACAGACTCTCTTTTACAATGTAAGTCTATGGGAAAAAGTATTTTCTCAGTGGCATCATGTGATGGACTGGTAAGGTGTAACTCGATATGATGCGATGTGATACGATACAGTACGATAAGATACGATATACAGTACAGGCCAAAAGTTTGGACACACCTTCTCATTCAATGCGTTTTCTTTATTTTCATGACTATTTACATTGTAGATTCTCACTGAAGGCATCAAAACTATGAATGAACACATGTGGAGTTATGTACTTAACAAAAAAAGGTGAAATAACTGAAAACATGTTTTATATTCTAGTTTCTTCAAAATAGCCACCCTTTGCTCTGATTACTGCTTTGCACACTCTTGGCATTCTCTCCATGAGCTTCAAGAGGTAGTCACCTGAAATGGTTTCCACTTCACAGGTGTGCCTTATCAGGGTTAATTAGTGGAATTTCTTGCTTTATCAATGGGGTTGGGACCATCACTTGTGTTGTGCAGAAGTCAGGTTAATACACAGCCGACAGCCCTATTGGACAACTGTTAAAATTCATATTATGGCAAGAACCAATCAGCTAACTAAAGAAAAACGAGTGGCCATCATTACTTTAAGAAATGAAGGTCAGTCAGTCCGGAAAATTGCAAAAACTTTAAATGTGTCCCCAAGTGGAGTCGCAAAAACCATCAAGCGCTACAACGAAACTGGCACACATGAGGACCGACCCAGGAAAGGAAGACCAAGAGTCACCTCTGCTTCTGAGGATAAGTTCATCCAAGTCACCAGCCTCAGAAATCGCAAGTTAACAGCAGCTCAGATCAGAGACCAGATGAATGCCACACAGAGTTCTAGCAGCAGACCCATCTCTAGAACAACTGTTAAGAGGAGACTGCGCGAATCAGGCCTTCATGGTCAAATAGCTGCTAGGAAACCACTGCTAAGGAGAGGCAACAAGCAGAAGAGATTTGTTTGGGCCAAGAAACACAAGGAATGGACATTAGACCAGTGGAAATCTGTGCTTTGGTCTGATGAGTCCAAATTTGAGATCTTTGGTTCTAACCGCCGTGTCTTTGTGAGACGCAGAAAAGGTGAACGGATGGATTCCACATGCCTGGTTCCCACTGTGAAGCATGGAGGAGGAGGTGTGATGGTGCGGGGGTGTTTTGCTGGTGACACTGTTGGGGAAATTTATTCAAAATTGAAGGCACACTGAACCAGCATGGCTACCACAGCATCCTGCAGCGACATGCCATCCCATCCGGTTTGCTTTTAGTTGGACGATCATTTATTTTTCAACAGGACAATGACCCCAAACACACCTCCAGGCTGTGTAAGGGCTATTTGACCAAGAAGGAGAGTGATGGAGTGCTGCGGCAGATGACCTGGCCTCCACAGTCACCGGACCTGAACCCAATCGAGATGGTTTGGGGTGAGCTGGACCGCAGAGTGAAGGCAAAGGGGCCAACAAGTGCTAAAACCATTGGAAAACCATTTCAGGTGACTACCTCTTGAAGCTCATGGAGAGAATGCCAAGAGTGTGCAAAGCAGTAATCAGAGCAAAGGGTGGCTATTTTGAAGAAACTAGAATATAAAACATGTTTTCAGTTATTTCACCTTTTTTTGTTAAGTACATAACTCCACATGTGTTCATTCATAGTTTTGATGCCTTCAGTGAGAATCTACAATGTAAATAGTCATGAAAATAAAGAAAACGCATTGAATGAGAAGGTGTGTCCAAACTTTTGGCCTGTACTGTACTTTATTGACTCTGTAGTGAAATTGGCCTTGGACTCAGGAGTTGCACAAGTATTGCTACCTTACAATAATAGCCCAGAAGAAATGAAAAGCATACACCATAAAAAAACAAAACATAAAAACACATGCTACACGTAACAGTATTGCACATCAGCCATACATGTATCATGTACATGGCCACTATAAAAATTGGCTTTACACCCCACGCACTTACTGGGGGCCTGATAAGGAGCAAGAAAGGTCTTTCACCCAGGAGACTGCTGTTTGTGTCCTGTGTAAACCAAAGGTCAACAATAAGTAATTTTAACAACATTATGTAGTATGTCATGTGATGTATGTGTAGTGTGTCATGTGGTATATGTCACATGACAATACGTTAGAAACAAACATACTTATTTAATCCAAATCATGATTTTTCTTAACTTAACAAAGCAGTTTTGCATTGCAGCTGTTTCACAACATTAACCACATGTTTAAAACTACCATTATTAGTCATATATGACCTATTCTGTTGTTTAGGTATGACGCGGAGAGGAATGCTATTTTTGGGAGAGACTCCTGTGGGTCGTATTAGAGGTAGAAACAAACAACCTATGTGGTGGTATGGGTGGAGGACTTGTTTAGTAAAGTCAGATCTATCATGAACTTGGAACATACTGGAATTATCAGGCTCTAAATAGAAATTAAAATATAAATAAATAAAACCCAATTCAGCCTCATAAGAACCAGACAGAGAACAACTCAGATGCCTCCCTATAGAATCTCAGTTATCTGGTGGGTGAGCTTGACTGTCTGACAGAGTTAAAGTGGTGTTGTGATGACCCATGATTAGACCCTCTTGGCTTTTCCTCTAACTTTAAGAGGGTGTGAGATTACAATCCTGGACTCTTCTACGGGGACTACAACCACTGGTAGGCACAGTTAGGTAACCAAGTAAGCAAATAAATCTAACTGACCATTTTGTGAGTGCTTTTAGAAGTTGTTATGAGCATTTTTTTAGACCATTTTAATGTGTTTTTATCCATGAAAGTAGAAGATTATAATGTGAAAAGGAGTTCTTGATGTGGATAGCATTTTTCTATCTATAACACACACTCTAAGTTGAGTCAGAAGGAGACGGCTGAGATGGTGAAAAGCAATGCCCCTCAGGCTAAAACCTCTTGACCTGTGGAACGACTGCAGGGAGGCAATGATAGAGGCCTGATAGGGGCCAGTCACTGGGGCCTAAAGGCAAATCCTGGACATGTCTTTTTTGGCAGCAGTGCTTTGAACACAGCCACAAATACACACACGTGATCACATGCACAAACACACACACACACACACACACACACACACACACACACACACAGGCCATATGTCCAGGCAGTTGGAGAGAGAATAAGAGGAGACACTTCAGATTTTTGAGGAAGTCATCCTGCAGCTGTGGAGGGGTGTCCTGGTGGTCGTACCGGAGCCACAAAATCCAAATTTGACAGATTCACTGTCTGGAAAGTGCTCTGCTTTGGTCTTCTCTTCTTTACTCTATAAACTCTACTGAGATCCACTCCACTGATTTGGTGTATTATTGTGTATTATATCAATATATTCATTTGCTAAGATCAGCTATGCCAAGCGTTCACATCAACTGACATTTAGATGTAATTTAATCCTCAGAAAAACATTTTTAAATGATGTGATTATACACCTATAGGCTATTTTTTATTGTAGCTGTGAATTTATATTTTCTGATAATAATGTGCTTCATTTTAATTGGAATAAAAGGCCATTCCATTGATTCTTGAAAGGGGCATTGAGGCCATAACAACATTGTGCCTTCTGCTTGTATGTGTGTGTGTGTGTGTGTGTGTGTGTGTGTGGTCTCCGTACACTGCTCTTTGTGTGAGGTCATGCTTCATATTTCCATTTAAGCTTTGATCACATTACTGCTATTCTCACCATATTAATGTTAGTCAATGAATAGATTAAATATTCAATTAAGCCTAATGTGTGTGTGCGGACGGAAAGCGTTTGAGTGTCGCTGTGTGAGTGTGTGTGTGTGTGTTGATGTGTAATGATGTGTAAATATATTTATGGCTCAGGGTCACAGTGGTATTAACCTGACCCCAGACTCTCCCTCTCTGCCTCTCTCTAGGGAAGCTCCATGCTGCTGATTGTTGTGTGTTGCGGGCCCTCTGCTATAAACAGTGTGTTTGACTGGGTGCTTGTGTAACCATAATTACTGCACACATTATATTTCTGGTTTATTTTTATTACTTAAGTTACTGTGTTATTTATCAATGGATACATTATTATTTATATGTAAGTAGTAACAGATTCAGCATTACTGAGTTACTGGTAAATTATCATTTATAGCACTTTGTAGTTTAATGTGTCTTTTCATGTGCGGTGTTTAAGTGGAGTCATTGTGTTCCCTTGGTTATGAGCTAATTGGTTCCTACCTGCCCTTCTTTTGTGGAAACAGGTATGAGTGATACACAAGAGAGTGAGTGCCCTGTGTTTAACAGTGAAGGAAGTTGCTGTACCCTTAAGTTGGAATGTGTTCGTAGGGGAGACCGGGGTTGGTTGTCACAGTGCTTGTTACAGCCACACTAGAAGGTGCATTATGCTGATATCAAACAGTGGACCTGACATCCTGGTCATTTTGTGGAACACACACAAAACAATGAGGTGAGAAGATATTGTGAATTTTTATGGGTCAGAGATAATTTTTCATGCTGTTGTTTTTGTATTAGAAGCTTGTGGGTCATAAGTCATTAGACTTATTCAACAGTTGAAGGTAATAGCTTTGATTTGAGTCAACTTTTAGCAAACAAGCTAAAGGCCATGTGGTTGCTAGCTTAAAATAATTGTCAAGAGGTCAGCTGGGGATGGTTGTCTCACTGCTCTGAGGGCTGGTTGTCACATGTGTGACAGTTCAGAAAGACAGCATGGCAAAAATGGTATAGTCCATATGTTCTCAGACAAGCCAAGACCTTAAGCTTTCATTTAATGTAGGAATAACTATTGAAAGATGTTTTGATGATGAGCAATTCACACGAGAGTAAAAAGTATGACAACCAACCCCAACCTCTTCACATATTAATGTTTTGGTCGTGGACTTTCCACGTCCACATATGACGTGCAAGGTACCCTAGGTGCACTGGTTGTTGATGTTCTGGGACACCGTGTCAAGTTCTCTTGACACAGTGTCAAGAGAACGCACATGGTTAGGTTTAGGCAATGCAACATGTGGTTAGGTCTAGGCAACAAAAACACATGGTTAGGTCTAGGCAACGCAACACGTGGTTAGGTCTAGGCAACAAAAACACATGGTTAGGTTTAGGCAACGCAACACATGGTTAGGCATCAAAAACACATGGTAAGGTTTAGGCAACAAAAACACGTGGTTGGGTATAGGCAACAAAAACATGGTTAGGTTTAGGCAACAAAAACACGTGGCTAGGTTTAGGCAACAAAAACACAGTTAGGTTTAGGCAACAAACACACATGGTTAGGTTTAGGCAACAAAAACATGGTTAGGTTTAGGCAACAAAAACACGTAGCTAGGTTTAGGCAACAAAACCACGGTTAGGTTTAGGCAACAAACACACATGGTTAGGTTTAGGCAACAAAAACACGGTTAGGTTTAGGCAACAAACACACATGGTTAGGTTTAGGCAACAAAAACACATGGTTAGGCTTAGGCAACAAAAACACGTGGTTGGTATAGACAACATAAACACATGGCTAGGTTTAGGCAACAAAAGCACGTGGTCAGGTTTAAGCAACAAAAGCACGTGGCTAGGTTTAGGCAACAAAAACACGTGGCTAAGTTTAGGCAACAAAAACATGTGGTTAGGTTTAGGCAACAAAAACATGTGGTTAGGTCTAGGCAACAAAAGCACGTGGTCAGGTTTAAGCAACAAAAGCATGTGGTTAGGTTTAGGCAACAAAAGCAATTAGGTTTAGGTAGGAGGTTAGGTTAAGAAAAAAAGAATCTTGAATGACTTTAGAATCTCACGAGACGCAAACACCAATCTCTCAGGAGAAAGTCGGTGTTTGTTGGACCCATCTACCACCCGTCCTGCACTCCTTTCAGACTTTCGCCACCTTAGCTTTCATCCTTGTCCCATCGTGTTTCCCCCTAAGGACCGCAAGTCACTGACCAAGCATCGAATTTCGACGACTCTGGAGTGAGCCCGGGCTTGTAAAAATTAAACAAAGAAGAAGAAACAAATGTTGTAGCCCACTTAATACCCACAGCCCGGAAAAACTGTGGAACAAAAAGGGAAGGAAGCATTCCATAACTTTTAAGGATATCATTTGAACCACTGATAAAAAAGAAATATCTTGAGACAATCATGTTGCACAGGACTGGTTGAGTTTTTTTCCATAAAGCGAGCTTTTGTATGAATCCCTTGACTCAGCTACCTCATAGGAGGACTACATACTGCTGCTCTCTTACGTGCTGCTTTTACCAAGCGGGGAAGGTATTCAGTTAAATGTCCCATCAGTCAGGCATATGCCAAAGGCCTACATCTTATTCAAGTTTTAAACCTCTAATTGGTAACGTTTAAAAGGCGTTTAAGAGTGCCCTTTCTTCTCCCTTTTCTCATTTCCCATTTAATGTGTTGTGTCAAAGTCTATTACCTCAGTTGGACGTTTCTGTCCCTTAAGTTGAAAAAAAAGGGAAAGGGGGGTTAGAGAGAGAGAGAGAGAGAAGGGGGGAGGGAGAGAGTGAGAAAGAGTGTGAGTGAGGAGGGGGGGGGGGGGGGGGTGAAAAAAAAAGAGAAGCCATCAGCTGAGGTTTGCCAGGTCGATAAAGCTTTTAGATTTGGAGATGTTTTCAGGGGGAGCCCATTTCCTGCGGCTAAGAGTTGTTAATGGAGCTTAAGGAATTATCTTATGACTCTCGGTTTGAGAGCAGTTTATTTCAGCCCGGACCCCTGCTCCAGTGTCGGAGTGGCTGAATATGCTGCTGTCAAACCCGCTTAATGAAAAGTAACGCGTCGCTGATTACAGTTTTATTTGGTCTCTATGTAAAAAGCCCCTGTTAATTTACCATCTCGCTCCCTCTGTGTGTTCGTATTTGCCACGGCTGAATGATTTAGTTATAGTTGGCTTCTCCCTCACTCTCTGGCCCCCCCACCTCTACTCCTCTCCACCTCTTTCTCTCTTCTCTGTCTTACCTCATGTCTCTCTCTCTCTAATACAAAGCCACTTTGGTTCGGAGGTCTAATAAAATCTGTCTTCATGCTAAATTAATTAAATGTCCAGGCTGTATTGTTTTATCTGTGGGGGCCTTTAACTCTGGCCTAATTTTTCTATCAGTGGCTGTGAGAAATTAAACACACCGTTTTGCATGTAGGCTAATAAACAAGCCTGGAAAATGAGAATAAAAAAAGTCGCTATTAACTCGGCATGCACCTGTCAGATATCCATTCCCTGACAACATTCATGTCTGTGCTCCAATTTATTTTGCGGTCATGTCAACTTTGCTTGGAGCTGCAGGCAAGGTTTTCCGAGGTAAGAGAGCAAATAAAAACATACACCCCGACTCCGATTTATAGAAAATCCCTTTTGTCCACTATAGCACTTTCTTCCATGAGGGGGGGCAGATCTGAGTCGTTTGTGCGTTTCCCATTAAAATTCATCACTGAAGCCCCCCCCCCCCCTTCCCTCTCTCGCAGGACAGACAAAGTCCCCCGAGAGCTCCACTTTCGCCATTACTGTCAAGTACCCTTGACTCCTTTCTTTTTGCCCTTTTATCTACAACAACTAATTCGAGTTCCTTTGCCCTTTTCACTTTTAGACGACGTGAGTGCCTCCCTCGTAAAGCCCTTTCACTTTCCAGAGGAGGAATCAGCATCCAGGCTGTTTTCTCTGCAGGGCCCCCGTCTCCAGGAAATTGAGGGGTTAGTGTCAAAACGAAAACTCTTCACTTCAAATTATTTCGCAAGAGTAGGGGGGGAGGCCTCCCGTTTTTTGAACCCATTAATGGACGTATGGCGAATAACTTACCCTTTTGACAGCTGCATCATGGACGGTGTTGAGATGTTTCGATAATATTATCAGAGAGCAGAGAGGGGAAATCAATAGGCTGACATGAAATATGACTGCGAACATCCCAATTACAGCCTGTTTAGAGGGAATTAATGAGGCAGATCTTAGATACTGATATTGTTCTGTCTTGAGGGTTGAGCTGCCTCATTTTCCTCGCTGTCACTAAACGAGAGTGGATGTTGTTGATTTTGTTTTCCTGAAAAATAACACATGGTGTGAGATGTTCTCTTGCGCCTGTTTTAATGGGTTAAAAAATGAACTGAAATGCTTTATTTAACAGTAGATTGCGTTTAAAAAGACCAGCCGTGCAGGAGGCACCATGTGTGTTTAGTTGTAGAAGGAGTGGACGGAGTTTTACACCACAAAATGACATGCACAAAAAGCAGACCCCTGTGTTTCAGCACCATGGACAGCGACTCAACCCAACATCAGAAACCGACTGCTTTTATTTTCAGTGAACAAAGTTGAGATGCTCTCATCCACTTCTCACGAGAGCTGTGCATTTGTGAGACTTTTTTTTCTTTTAATAGTGATACTCAGCTGCTGAGACCTAAATAATATTCAATTACATTTGCATGCGCATAGTAAAGAAACAATAAAAATAAAAATTATGTAAACCTCAGGCCTATTTTTTATCTCCAAGATGTAAACTTTTTTAGTTATACATTTCGATAAGTTCTGTGCGTGCGTAAAAATTAAATAAGCCAAACCGATCCGGGTATTTCACTTGTGTAACGCCAATGTAACATTATATAGCTACCATTGCTTTTTAAAAAACGAATCAAACAGAATCATGGAGACGAAATAGGCTTTCTCATCCGACTCTCAGACAGTCACAAAGAGTCTCTTTCTTTCTGCAAATAAAAGGGTCATTTTGGTTTTGTTACGAGCAGAAAAGTTTGTTGATAGTTTTTGGGAAACTCATGGCACTGTCTTTGGAGGAGTCTTGGTGCTGCTGCAAGGCCGCCGCGCTCCTCTCCGCCTCCAGAATGGCGCCTTTGGTGTTCGTGGTCCAAGAGACGGTGGTGTTGGTCAGAGCCTGGCTCAAAGTGCTGTGCCTGAACAAGGGGTCGTGGAAAACCCCGTCCACCCAGTTTCTCAGGGTCGTGACCGGCGAGTCCTGCCTGTTGTCCAGGCCGGTCACGGGTGAGGTAGCGGCGGGGGATGGGGTGAGGGAGGAGGGCGGCGGCTGGCACCTCAGCATACAGGACGGATACTCAGTCTGGTTCAGGGACGTCGCAGTTTGGGCCAAAGACCAGATCCGAGGTTTGCCGTCTAATATCTGGTGCCCTGCCTGCTGCTGCTGCTGTTGGTTATAACACGCCTTTGCCTGCTGTCTGCTGTCCGGCTGGAAATCCTCCGGGTTCGTTTTGAGGCAACTTTTGCTCAAGTCCTGCTCCCCTCCCAGAGAAACTGGGATGGAGATTTTCAGAGACGCGTCCTTGATGAGGTGCTCGGCGGGGCAGTCGCCCGTCGTTGTCATGTGTGTGTTCATGTGGTACCGGTGCTTCAGCTCACACTCGGAGCTCTCAGACTCCAGCGTGTCGAAATCGTCCAAGTCGCTCAGCTGGAGGTCCTTATCAGGCCGACTTCTGGTCTCTGGGAGGGAGAGAACAGAGAGGAGACGGCAGACATGTCAGTGAGAGATGTGGTGTCATGAGATATGGCATCAGATCGGTTAATGGCATCCTCAACAATTACTCTGGAATCAAATATCACATCTGTAAAATTACACCTGCTTGACTTTAAATAAGGAGTCACTGCTTACAGCCTGAGAGTGATAAATAAATTCATCACAAATCAAGTTTTAATCTAGGCTACATATTGTACATTGTTTGAGTTATTAAATGCACTTTATTTCCATAACTGAATTAATCTAGTCACATCAGAAATATCAGGTCATAATGGACTGAAAAAGAGTTGACATCTAAACTTAGTTTAAGTAATCTGACCCTCCACCATGTCCCTGTGAAACTGCATGAGGCCTATCTAATGGTATCCCATAGCTTTAAGTTTGTTATGGTGATCAAAATGATTAACATGCCTGCACACAAAACTGCTGAATTGATACATTTTAAAAACATAAATAAGTGCAATAGTTTCAACACTGCATTATCACAGAATAAAATGTTTGACTATACAAACTGCAAGGCCTCACTGTCCTTTGTTTATTACTGTCAGTATTACACGCGTACTGTTCTAGTTAAAATTGAAAATAAAATTAGATGGAGTACAGTTATTGCAGTAAATGCCATCTAAATCGTATTGACATTTTTGAATGAATGAAAAAAAAATGTCAGTTTAACATCATCTCATTTATAGTGTGTTGGATGAAAAAGAAAATAGAGAGTGTATGGTAACAGCGGACTTTACACAGTGTGATCATGGTTATTGTAGTTGTTCTCTGGTAAATATTTCGCTCATATTGATCCCTCAAACTGAGAGATAAGATAAGAATCAGGTGCTAAAACTGGCTACTTCCACATACTTTCATTTCAAGCTACAGTCAACAATAAAACTAGAGAATGTTGGGAATGTTTTCCTTGTTGTGGTACTAATCATAAAACAATGCAGTTTAAACCAGATGTGACCTGTAATATCCCAAAGTTTGATAGTTTCTTTTTATTTCTACGTGACACTAACCATCCTCATTGTTCTCGCTTTTTATCTGCTCCTCCTGAGACCCATCCTCATCCTCGTCATATCTCTTCTCCTCTGAGCCCTTGTTTCGGGGCGGCCATGTCATCTTGTTCTCCTTCTTGAGCCTCCTCCTGGCGTTGGCGAACCAGGTGGACACCTGCGTCAGGGTCATCTTGGTGATGATGGCCAGCATGATCTTCTCCCCCTTGGTCGGGTACGGGTTCTTCCTGTGCTCCTGCAGCCAGGCCTTCAGCGTACTGGTTGTCTCGCGCGTGGCGTTCTTCCGCCTGGTTCCCCCATCCATGGAACCATATCTGTTAATGAGAGGAAGAACACAGCCACAATGGTAATTAGAGGGTAAATAGAATATGTGATGCTTGTTGCATTACAATGTCTAATGTGTTGACCTGGCAGTTTCTTTTCTGGAAAACCATGACTGAGCCATCTGCTTCTAGGAATCTTGAAATTATGTGCAGCATGCTTTATAAGCTGTGCAGTCCCACTCATAAACCTATCTGCCCCTTTAATTGTGTAAAGGTCTGATAATTTAAAGTAGACATCATAAACACATGTCACATAAGGGACATAATTTAGAAAGAGGGGCAAGGAGTAAACCACCCTCCCTTTAAAGACATCATACAGTAGGTATTGTCTTTCCCTTTGCTGGTACATTGTTTTATATAATTGTACATAAGCACTGGAGGAGCATGTGCAGTATATAGTGCACATAAATCCCCTGAAATCCCCCCACCATCCCTTTGCAGCACCTACACTGACGCCTTAAGTAAATCAGTATCAAAATATGCAAATTATTCTACCAAATAAAAAAAAATCAGACTATATTCACACACATATTTTCCATTATCAATGCATTACGTATTAAAACCATTCATAGCGCCTCATACAACTCCCTCTCTACCCACAAATATCACCCATAGACCTCCATTTAAAATGCACAGTGTTGATTTTCAGTCAGCAGTGAGCTGTAAAAGTCCTCTCAGGGGAGGCTTTTATGAGGCCTTTATTGCTCCGTATAGCTTAGCGCAGGTCAAGCACTGCTAAGGGAATCAAGAGGAGAGGAGCGCTGCACCTTTCCATACCCTGCGTTGTTTCCCACACAGATAAAATAGACTGTAAAATTGCTTTATTGAGTGTAATGATGAGCCCTCAGGTGAAAGGCGGGGCGCAGACAGAGTGGTACTGCTGTAGGCCTGCTTGTTTTCTCTGAGTGCCACTAATTCTGTTGTGCCTCAGACTTTTAGGCCTTTTGCTGGATGTGCTCGTATAAACATTCCCGCTGACACCTTTTGCACTTCAGAGTGAATTTAGAGCGACTGATAAAAGAAGACGGCTCTCATTTTGCCATAAGCTAATCAATATGACACTTTGCCAATCAACTAACACATCACACTATAGAATAAAGTGTTCTCTGCATGTCTGTTGGTGTTTGCTTTTCTTCACAGGTGTAGTTATCATTCACATGCTACATTTTCCTCATATCACAGGCTTAATTTGGATGTCATGTCATTATTGGGAAGACCTTTCAATGTGGCAGGCGTGCTCTTCACAACACTGAAGAGGCCTCATGTCTTTTCTGAAAGGGGCACGAGTCTTCAGAAGCTCGTCACCCCATCAGGAAAGAAATGTGTCATGAGATGAAGGTGATGACCCAGTGTTGCTAGACGTGATGAGAATGGCCTTGACCTCTCAGGGATGATTGATTTGGAGCTGGGAAAACTCACCCTGCACTTTTGCACAGAACTCTGAGAGTTTGCCTAAATTTTGATCACATTAAGGCCGCTTAAACCAGTCAGCGTGCAAACCTCAAACTCAAGTTTTTATGTCATTTTAACAGGACACATCACTTTTTTATCCTGTACCACACTGTTTTAGAGTACATACATTCATTCCACTCATAGGTCTGATGTTTGCGTTGATAATCAAGCTTAAAAATCAACAGAGGAAACAACATACCTGTCATACTGATACTGTCCCAAGGTAGGATCATAAGGATAGTAGGCTGTTGCCTGGGTTATTCCCGCATGCGCAGAAGCTGTGGCATCTTTAGTGTCGAATGTGCCCTGCAATCACACACAAAGACAGGAGTTTTAAAGAGTGATGCAAAGAGGAAATCAATTTTAGTGCATTAAATGTCTCATCTCGTGTTGAAAAACACACACATTTCTATTAGCTGTATTCAAAAGTTGATTGGTTATGTAATTTATTTGGACTATTGAAGAGGGTAACAGCTGATTGTGCAGTAAATCCTGATTTTTAAATATATCCTGCTGCAAAATGAAACATTGACAAACTAGACGAACTATACCACAGTGATAAATTGTCCGTGGGAAGCAAAAATCTTTAAAGCAAGACTTTCAAAATAAGTTTTTAAAATTAAACTTTCAGGAAAACAATAGGAAGCAGTGGCTTGATCTGGACAAATAAAGAGGGTTCCAGGAGGGTTTCCAGCTAAATAAGGACTATTATTATATGACAAATCATTAGTTAGATGAGCATGAAACTAGTCTGAATATTCTTCTTATCACAATTATACAAAAAATGTCAATACTTTATATATTTCAACACGAAACCAACTAGAACAAACAACATTCCTGGACATTACAGGCCCATGGAGTCTGTTCTGAAAACGTATGAGAATTATTTTATTTAAAAAATGCTGATATATTTTTTAAACAAAATACTGAATCTTCAAAGTCAGCCTGCTTGTTAAAAATACCAGCTTGTCTCTTGACTTGTTTCATAAAAATGACAGTCTCAATGAAAGCTCTGACACAAGAAAGACAGCCTATCTCTTCTTGCTGAGAAGCATTTTTCAATTACTGAAAGAAAAGTTGTCTTGCATGATGATATGAGGATAAATCAGGCACAGGAAAAACGGCAAGTATTTTGTGGTGTAGAGGAAAACAAAATAGGAAAGGCGCGCCTGGCTCAAGTATCAGCACCTTGCAGCTCCATTAATCAATGCCATGAGGGATCAGATGAAGGAGCTTACCAGCGAGTAGAAAGCCGAGGCGTCCGTGCCGTATGTAACGTAATTCCCATAGCCTTGACTGCCGGTGTAGGGACTCCCGTACACGCCCAGCGCGGCGGCTGAGCTGAGTTCATGCCTCGCCGTGGCCAGCAGCCGGCTCTCGTACACGGGACAGTAGACTGGTGTCTGCCCGGACGCCGCTACTCCGGAGTCGGCTATGGATCTGCCGGTGGACTCGCAGCAAGTGGTCAGAGAGTTGGTTGTCATCAGGAACTGGGTGGAAACCGAGAGAGAATTTATCTTTAAGAAAAGTTATTGGTGTGATTCTGCACTGACAACAGTTATAATGTTAATCTTGAGGACTTTATTCTCAAAGTTAGTTTATAACTTTTATCTTTTAAAATATGAAATAAAAATCGTCTCAGTGAAATGAACGCAGTTATCTCTGTTTCCAGTTCTGTTTTACTTCTCTGACCGCAATATTAAACAAGAGTTTTTCACAAAAAAAAAAATATTTTGCTTCTTCGGAAATAACCTAAAGTGAACTCGCTCTCATTCGCACTTTTTCCCCCAAGAATGTCACTCTTTAAAAACTAAAATACAACATCACATGACTTGCACATAAACTGATATTTGATGATGAATGACGCGTAATATTATTGTGGTAATCTGCGCGTAAAACGTGTCCAAAAACGAGCCGTCTGTTAGCTTTGATCCAAGCGAAACACACGCGTAACAAACAGACATAACATGTTTTCCCAACAACGCCTCGTAATACCCAAAGTAATGCCCAAATGATTTTTTGTGGCTCAAAGCCAAAACAAAACAGCAGCTGGGTTATGGCGCAAAACACACACAGCGTGTGCAGAACAAGTTGGCATGTGTGTTCCAGCGCAGATAAACATATGGTTGACATTACAGAGCGGCTATTATCTTGCAGAAATCAGTGAATAGGAGGTCGGGGGGTCTAAACTGGTTTCTGGTTTCCCCTCTTCTTACCTTTTTTTTTCTATCGCTGCAGGAACACAGGTATCACTGGCTGTAACGCAATACCTTTCCGATACGCGGAAGGTTCTGTGACAGCTTCCCCTGATTCTTGGCCAAAAATGCGTAAAGGATCACGCTTAAATCGATGAGATAATCAATCGCTGCGATATCATAAACCAAAACATCCGACTGACAGAGCGAAGGTAGTTAAGTGAACTTACTTGTGGAGCAGACGAGTAGGGATATCCAAATTGTGGATATGACATGGTAGAGAGGTCCCCCAATATCCAGAAATAAAGCGAGACTGAAGGTCTCCACTCTTACGCAGGCTGCAGCTCTGTTTGACTGTACCAATTGATTGGTAAGCACAGGCTCCTAGGATGCTTATAGGGCGAAGCAGAGTAGCATGTTTAATTTGTGGGAAAATGCCCCCCACTCAAACGCCTTTCAACGTGGGGAAAAAATAAAAAAATAGAAAAAAGATCTTCAAGCTTTCCCTCTTCTTTTTAAAAGTATATCAGAAATAGAATTAATTAAGTTGATGCAGGCTTTATTTGCCTAGAATAAAAACTTTGTTGTCAGATACATATTTTTGCCTTATAAAAAAGTAGTATAAAAGACGTCAGCAGCAGAGGCAGGTTGTTTTAAACGGCGGTGACTCTGACGTCAGAAGTTTCCCACTCTAAAAATGACCAGACTGTAACTTTAATATGCATTTTCTCTTTCTCGGGATGACGACAAAAACAGGAAAAGAAAAAAAAGAGAGAAGAAAAAAACAATCCAACAAGATTGAGAGGAAGACTAGGGGAGGGAGCACTTGACATGTCCTGGAGATTAATTCGCAGTCCCAATCAATCAATTAAGCCAATCAGTGTCTTGAATATGCAAACGTATGTATCAGTTTAAATGCATTAGGCCTAATTAAGCACATTCTTATCATTCCTCCGCACTGATGCTAATCACATGGGGAACTAATTGATTTTAAATTAATTAGTAAAGAATATTTTTATACAGGGAAGAGGAGCAAAACGCAGCCACCCTTAGAACAAATAGATACATGTATTTAAAATATTAATATTTAGCATTTTTTTTATGTATGAAAAACCTCATGTTTTGGTTTCATATTAGGCTCCAATTCCACCTGGAGCAAGGCGTCCCTATAGAGTGTTGTAATTACCCCAATGCCTCCCTAAAAAGTGCTTAAGATGTAGTTTAAATGAACTTTACGCACAGGTATCGGTGCATCTATCTATCTATCTATCTATCTATCTATCTATCTATCTAAGCATGGATCTCTCCCTCCCTCTCTCCTTCACGTGTGTTTTGGTCAGGTAAAATCTTCACTTAACCAAAACCACCCCAAACTTCCTCGCCACAGCGCCGGTGCCGGTGCGCGCTGCCTTGCTTGGAGAATCCCGGGTTGAGACATGTGGATAGCCCCGGGGGTCACTCCTCAAATTAATGATGATGTACTCCCCCCCCCCCCCCCCCCCCTCATCCCCCTCCCCCTCCTCCTCCTCCTTCTCTCCTCTCCAGCTGGATCTCTGCCTGCCGGTGACAGGTCGATTGAGAGTGATTGATGACTATCTAGGGGACCGGGGCCAACATAATAATATGATACCGGCTCCTTGCAATAATTGCTCGCTTTCATTTACAGATGAAAGAAGTAATAAACAGCTATAAAGACGGAGAGGATTCGGTTTGGTAACTTTTGTCTTTCCTTTTTTTTTTAACCTCCTGTTTTATTTTGGTGTGTGTGCATGTGTGTGTGTGTGTGTGTGTGTGTGTGTGTGTGTGTGTGTGTGTAGGAGGGCGGGCGGGCTGTATAAGATGTCTGTTCTCTCATTCATTTTGACAAATTGAATTATAGGGGGTTAGTACCTCCAAGCAAATGGCTGCATTAACGTTGTGAACAGGGGGGGTCAAAAGGGATCAGCCAGCGCTTTTTAATTTGCATTAACTCTAATGCCACCTTAACATTAACAACCCGTCTGAAGCGCTCAACCATACACTCACTCACACCTCTCCGTCTCCCTCACACACACACACACACACACACACACACACACACACAGAGCTTCACTTTGTCTTATTAATTTAGACTTTTTCTCTTTTGAATTCATTGGGGTTAATGTGACACGCAGTGCATTAAGGCAGGGCGGGACCCAATTTATCTTCAACATCACACCCAGTGGACGAGGAAGAAAGTGTTGACACGTCGAATTTGGGGATGGTGGGAGCGCACCTGACACATCAACCCACACACTTAAACGGTATTCCTTCACAGAGATATCCTGCAATCAAACCCACTCAGCCTCTGCTCCTCATGGCCCTCTGCATGGACCTCCACCCTCGTGCATGTGTACAATCAGGATAGAGACAGTGGAAAAAAATCTGATAGACACATCCACTAAACTATACTGCCCACATGCCCTCCCCCCTCCCCTCGGTGTATACCTTTTCATTATCCACTGCGTTACCCAGTGTTATCGGGCGCCTATGATGAAATATTTAGGCCCACTAGTATATGCTTTTAGACGGAAAATGAAGGCGACGGCAGGAGTTCATGCTTGTTTAGCGTTTAAAGATTAAAAGAGAAGCTTCGTCTTTTTTTTCTTGGACAGATGTGGGGAAGCAGGGATGCTCTGCTGTTTAAAGTGGAGCAAGTGGGGAATGAGATGCCATTCCAGTTGAGGCCAAAGAGGCTGTGCTTATGACCTAAATTTCTTTTTTTATTTTCATTTTTAGTTTTGATATAAAACATGATAATCAGCCAGTTATTATCTGTTATTAGTTATTGAGGTTTTATATCATTTAGCTGCGTTATATATAAAAGTTTCAGTTTATGCCTTATGGCATCAACCTTAAACTATTGTAATCTGAATAATAACTGTGTTGCACTTTGAAGTAAGCCTGCTAATTTGCATCTCCTTTCCAACTAAACTCATATTAAAAAGTTCCCCCCGAAACGTTGTAATCATGAAGGTGTCACTTTCCTGATAATCTGTCTTTGATTAATGAGCCACAAGGAGGGGAGTGCCTGAGTGCGCCTGTGTGTGTGTGTTTGTGTGTGTGTGTCTGAGAGAAGTAGCGTTTATGTGTGTGAGAAATACAGAGGGAGGGAGAGAGGTGAAGGCAGGAGAGTAAAACACCTACTTTTCCCCACAATTTAGTCAGCTGAGTTTAAAGTGAGACACGCTACACAACAGAGATGAACTGTGTCAATGAAGCACCACAGCTAAATCTTTCATGACAGTGATGGGTATGTTAAATGCTGACAGTATTTTTGTGTTTTATGCTGGAAAAAAAACATTCTTTATTAGGCTGCTTTGAAAATGAACTTAATTGAAAATGGTGGTAGAGTTAGCTGTTGGAGGCACTTAAGGCACACCTGAGGTGTTTTGAGGTAACCCTACTTTAGAACACAACCCAGTCTGGATTTGAGGCTGTATAGTGATTTAGTAGTCATCTCTTGAGCAACGTAGTCTAACTCTACATGGGAAAATACCCTCCTGACAACGATGTTTATTCCTTTTTTTTTTTACGATAAAAAACTTTATCTTGTCTCATCCGTTTCTCTTTTGTAACCAGTGAATATTTCATAGCAAATATCACTTACACATAATAACCTTCACCACAACACAACAGAGTTAGTGAGTCTAATGTAAAATAGTTCATAGTAATACTCACAGCTTTTTAGTAACAAACTTAATAAACAATTTGTCTAATTCTGGTCAGTATGGTATGGTACTTGTGAAAAGTAATACAGGGGCCAGAGTCTTCAACTATCAGGCTCCTCTTCTGTGGAACCATCTTCCTGTTTCAGTCCAGGAGGCAGACACTGTCTCCACATTTAAAAATAGATTTAAGACTTTCCTTTTTGATAAAGCTTATAGTTAGGGCTGGCTCGGGCTTACCTTGGTCCAGCCCCTAGTGAGGCTGACATAGGCCTGCATTGGGCACAAAAAAAGAAAATAAATAAATTGTTGCATTACAAAAACTCACCATAATGCAGGAATTTAAGTAAATAAGTAAAGTAAGTAAAATTTATTTATATAGCCCTTTTCGCACACATAGGTCACAAAGTGCTTCACCATGGCAATATACAACAAGAAAGAAGTCATGGAGACAAAGTGACTATGTGAGCCACGGAGTGAAAAGTGCACAACTAGCATCACTATTTGCACACACACAAGAAAAAAGAAGAATTCACACTACACAATAACAATACACAAAATTTGAAAAAGTACAACTCTGGTGCATACAAGTCACCCAAACACCTGCCTAAACAGGTGAGTCTTTAGCTGGCTTTTAGAAGAAACTACAGAGTCAGAGAGTAAGGGGGCAGGCAGAGCATTCAAAAATTTAGGTGCTCCGGCCGCAAATGCTAGATCACCTAGATCACCTGTGTCTTAAGGCAAGTGTGAGGGACAGACAGCAAATTTAGCGTAACTGATTCGAGTGCAAGCTGAAGAATACAGATGAAGTAGTTCAGCTACATAAGAGGGAACCTGACCGTGTAATGCTCTGTAAGTAAGAATGAAAATTTTTAACTGGATCTTCTACGATAACTGTTTGATGCTAAAAATTTTCCAGTGGAGGAACCCCAATGCCCCTGTTTCACATTTACACCCACCCAGGTTGAGTTGCACTTCAGTAGCATAGGGATGACTTGCTGCATATAAAATAGTGCTCTTAATTAGTTGTTCACCAATCATGACTATATTTCCACTCTCAGTGTAAGTTCTCCTTACCGGAGCTAAATGTGTGGCTCTGCGTGCCCACTTGTTTTCACAGATTTAGGTTGGAGTGCCTTAATCACTCTGAATTGTGCTTTGAGTTTTTGGACGGTATACTGGAGGCTGAGTGTGTACTGAGACAGCCAACTTGCCTCAATCAAGTGTGGTTCAGTGATAGTGCTGATGTTGACCTCTGCTGTGTTCAAACTCCCCAGTGTGGGGTAGCATCAGGTGAAAGAAGAACTCCGTTTATTGACTTCTTTAAAATGGCCTGTTTTGTCTGTCTTTGTGTCTCCTCTCTCATTCTGTCAGTTTTACACTGTCTCATCTCTCATTTCTGCTCTGTCCTTTTCTATTGTATTTCAGCCTGTGTGAGGACAATGCTCTGGTGCTCTGATGTCTTATGGTCCACTGTCTCATGCACTGTTTTCGGAGTCAACAACGTAGAAACCCAAGATGACCTCAATAGTTGAAGACAGATGCACAGGCCGACTCGCTCTGTGACATGAAGCCCCGAGCAGCTCCCAGGCTTTCCAATAGCTACCATGTCTCTCTTTCTGCAGTCATAGAAATAATGTCCAAGCATTCTTACGCACGCACACACACACACACACACACACACACACACACACACACACATGCAATGCTTATCCAGCAAAACATTAGCCTATTTGTTGTCTAGTCTAGTCTGTGAGTCCAAATGGAATATTGATCTCCAACGATCTTCTCAATGTATTTCTTATTTCTTCTCTTCAGCAGCACAATGATTTTTTTCTCCTCTTCTCTTTTGGCCTTAAAGCCCTAATGGTTTTTGCATGAGTTGGATAGTAGGCTGGGCTGCTTCAGGCACTCTGTATAAAAATGGTGACTTCTGTTATTGTTGCTGAAGATGTCTTGGATGTTTCAAGGTGGCAATAAATACTTTAATTTGGTGGACGGTGCAAACTAGTCAACATTCTTTGTCTTTACCAGCTGAAGTGGCTTTTAAAATTACTTCCTTTAATGTGCAGTTTATAAGGTTAGCTCGGTCAGTCTGTGGCTCATTTCTTACCACTGTGCCGACTCTCTGTGTTAAAGAGGAGCTTATCAAAGCAATATAGCCTACATCATTATTGCTGCTAGGGCACAAGGAACAGAAGTCCTCTATAACTGCAATTATAATGCACTCTATGTTTTTAAAGTTCTAATAAAATACTAGAGAAAGTAATGTAGTTATAATGTAGAACCAATCTGGCAATCAAAATATATTTAAGTAGAGCTTAGACAAGCTTATATGTCCTGTCGTATGCTGTACAATGAAAGGTACCCTGTGGAGTTTTTGGCATCTAGTAGCATGATGGTATGGCCGCCATTAAGGGCGAATGCACTACAATGGCCCAAATCATTTCCATAAGGAGCAATGTGCTGTAGCCTCACGAACAATGCCAATCGAAAAACACATACAAAAACCCAAAGCAAATACAACAATGAAATACAAATACAACAAGCAAAGGTGGAGAAAAGGCACAGATACTTTTTTCCATTTGGCCTTCATCCTTACAATCTTATAAAAAAATGCAACACATTCTCAGTCCGACCTCGTCACATAATGCTGTTTGATCATGGACTTTTCACATCCAGATATGACGTGCAAGGTACCCTGGGTGCGTTGGTTGTTGACCTTCTTGGATGCCGTGTCAAGCTCTGCATGTTACATGCATTGCCATCTTTCAAAATACACTTCCCATTTTCACAGGAAATTTTCTGTTCACGTACAGTCTCTTTCAAAATAAATGGTTACATTTAGCCATCACATGCACGTGGTTGGATTTAGGCATCAAAACAAATATTTAGGTTGGGCAACAAAAGCATATGTTTGGGTTTCAGAAAAAAGAACAGGGTTTGGTTTAGTTATAATCGTATGGGACATGAACACTGAAAGGCAGTGCTTGTTGGAGCCATCCACTACCCCTTCCGCCCACCCTATTCTTCCACTCGGACTTTTGTGCCTTAACTTTCATTTTTGTCCCACCGTGTTTCCCCCTGACGCCACTGAGTGCTTTTAAAATATAACGGCAACCGGCCGTGTATCATGTTGACTTTTTTCGTTGACGTCTGACGCCGCAAGTCACTCAGCGCTCTCCCTAGAGGCCTGGAGGACTTCCTTTGTGTTCAAGGGATATATGACATTTCCTTTTGCATTTTTTTTATTTGTTTGTGTGTTTTTGACCTTGCATTGTTTCTGTATTTGCAGCATGTTTGCTGTATGTATGTATTTGTTTTGGCTTTCTGCAGCATGGTTTTTCTCTCTTGTTTTTTCATTCACCGCATGTTTTTTTTTCCTTTATGTCATGTTTTCATTGTATTAGTTTTGGATTTTCATATGTGTTTTGAACTGGCATTGTTTCTGAAGCGGCAGGTTTCTCCAAATGTAAATGTTTTGGGCAGTTGTAGCACGTTTGCCCTCGCTGGCCAGCGTACTAAAGAGTTGTTGGAGCAAACCCATTTTGCTTAAGTTGTGTGATACACAGTCCTGCAAATGGCGTCACACTATTTCACTGATCTACAGGTGGTGGTGTGCTCTGCAATGCACCTAAAAATACTTTATAAATCAACTTTGCAAATGTTTTATGATGAAGAAATGCTCTCGGCTTGTTTGTTAGACCTCAAGGATAGACATGATTGTGTCCTGTTGGGTAACAATGAAGGTAAACAAAACTTTTGTTTGTTCACAAGAAAACACCAGAGGGCACCTTTAAGGGGCCGATTACATATGCACTAAGAAACAAACTTTACTGAGCTTTAGTAAACAAATTATTGTGTGACAAGTGTGGCAAGCGTCAGTTTACAATTTGCCAGTACACTATTTTACAGGATGTAATCTAATGTGTTAAAAAGGAAAACAGAGAACAGTGTAGGAATCATCATTTATTTGATTTAACTTATTTTCATCTCTGTCACACAGCTCTCCAAGGCAAATTTATAGTCACTCAGACAACACGAGGCAGATAGAGTAGATTTCTCGTGCACTGTATTAAACACATTACGAAGGTGGACATCTAAATGCATTATGCAAATCCTACAGCATCAGCACCTTCAACGATAGCACATCCATTATCCCTCATGTATTATCCCAAGCAGGGTGTGCAGCAATGGCAATGAAATCCAATGAAAGTAGACCGTCTAGTTTTTAACAATACCACGATAATATGTCTGAGATGAGTCAACCCAACCCTCTCTTTCTTCATCTTCCTCTCACTCCTGTCTCTCTCTCTCACTGCTCTTCCTCTCCAGCCCCTCTAAGTGGTTTAACATGTCAAAGTTCTCTCGGCTCATCCATAATTGATCACCACAACGGGAGCATCTTCGCTGCACTTAGTTAACTAGCTATCTGCAGGTGTTCCCTTAGCAACTGGCCAGGGACTGAAACACTGAAATACTGTATGTAGACTCCCAAGCCCCAAAAATGTGAACCCAATGTGTCTTGTAAATCTTGGTGTTGGCCTCTTGTTCACTGGTTGTGTTCTTGGACTCAGCATGTATGTCTGCCCATTACACGGTCCAGGATATGGGTGAAAACAATCAAATGTCTTGTAACATTGGCATTTGCACCTGCTCCTCTGTGGTCATCCCTGTGATTTCAATGCTTTGTGTAAGGGATCATCTCATTTTTACGTCATTAAAATGTAGTAAATTAAAATTTGTACAACAATGGTGATGGTTATTTTTAATGTGAATTTGATTAGAAACATACCTATGTTACTGTAAGCCAAACGAGTTTATATGATTTCACTTGATTTATTTTAATTGATTTTAAATCTGATTTATTTTGCAGAAAGATTGGGTGTCAAATTTAGTCTATTATTTACTTTATTTAGTTGTTAGTCATACTACAGATTCAAAACAAGAGCAAACTACGGTAGCTGACACTCTGTTATATGCTACTACAAAGTTGTTGAAAACCAGCGCTTGAGCAGTGACTTCTGGTGTTAGACACCGACGAAAAAAGCCATTTTATCATGGCATGATACGTGGCTGGTCGCTGTTATTGGTCAGCGGCGCCCAGCGGCGTCAGGGGGAAACACAGCTGGACAGCAATGAAAGTCAAGGCGGCAAAAGTTCTAATAGGGCGGGCAGGAATGGTGGTGGATAGGTCCAACAACCACCGACGTTCACCCAAGGAGGCCAGTCTTCACTTCCCCTGTGTTCTTTTTTTCTAAACCCAACCACGTGCTTTTGTTGCCGAAACCCAACCACGTGCATATGTAGGCAAAATGTAACCATGTGTGTTTGTTGTTGAAGAAAAAAAAACGTCAATTTGCAGTGAAGTACCAACGTAATGCGTTTATTTATGTATTTTGAAAAAAGGCAATGCATGTAACAGGCTGAAATTGACAACAACCAACACGCCCAGGGTACCTTGCATGTCATATCTCGACATGGAAAGTCCATGACCAAATGTCGATATGTGATGAGGTCGAGGTGAGAATGTGTTGACCATGCATAATGAGAAAGTGTAACACTGGCTAAAAAGAGACATACACAATAATAGTTTTTTTCCCCAAAACTGGGAAGAAAAGAAAAGATAACATTCATTCATTCATTCATCCATCTTCTAACCACTTCATCCGCTTGAGGGTCGCGGGGGGGCTGGAGCCTATCCCAGCTGACATCGGGCGAGAGGCAGGGTACATCCTGGACAAGTCGCCAGACTATCGCAGGGCTGACACATAGAGACAGACAATCATTCACACCTACGGACAATTTAGAGTCATCAATTAACCTAGTCCCCAACCTGCATGTCTTTGGACTGTGGGAGGAAGCCGGAGTGCCCGGAGATAGCCCACGCTGACACGGGGAGAACATGCAAACTCCACACAGAAGGGCTCCCACACCCGGGATCGAACCGGCAACCCTCTTGCTGTGAGGCAACAGTGCTAACCACCACACCACCGTGCTGCCCAAAAGATAAACATGTATTACCAAATTTAAAAAAAAGATTTTAGAACGTTCAGATAGTGTTGCTGGTTGTCTGCCTCTGTTTTTTCCACGCTTCCTGTTTTTAGAGGCGTCTCATGAAACCCACAGCTACAGCATTATCAACAAATCAAGGAACCTGCATAAAAAGAACAAATCATTGGAGAGATTGTGAGTAGAGAATATGAGGGGTGTCAGTAATGTGTGTATGTAACTGGGTTGAACTAAATACACTGTTTGAAACTGATGTGATATTATTTTACTGTACAGTACATTTAAACTGTAAATGTGCTGTGTCTTTGTGAGGGGCCAGAAGGGCCAAATGGGCCAAAGTCTACCACAGATTTTTTTTTATGAAGCTATTACCTCTGTTGCTTTCAAACAATATTTGTGTGTCAAATCACTGAGCTTATTAAGTTTGCTCGTGCTCTGACGTAATATACAAGTTCTGTCGAGGTAATTTTAAAGACAATTAATGATCTTAACAGGTGTCCCCTTGTTCCAGCTGCTGACACACATTCTTGCCGGAAGCTGTATTGTCATCTGTGTTCTTTAATACTACGTCTGTAAATGATCCTATGCCAGGAGTTCTATCTCATTTCATGCCTTCTTGTCTGCATCGCATAAAAACCGTAACAGGTTTCAGGTAATAGAGGCAGCCAACAAGAGTTACTTTATCTTGAGGACAAATCTACCAACTAAGCTCTTTTGTTTAACTCCGACATTTTTATTTTGCTGATCTCAGAAAGCTTATGGAAACAAAGCTGACACAAGTGCAATTGAGGAAAATAACTTGTATGTGCATAAACTAACTTTATTTTAAGGGAACATGATTTTAATTTATATGTATCTGATTACAATGAAGCTTTCTTTTCCCTGTTCTTCTTTAGGAAGGGAAATGCAAACAGGCTGGCCGGCCAAACAAAGAGACTTGTCAATCACCTTTCTGCCTGAATGTGTCCCATCCTGTGTGTGCGTGCATGTGTGTGTGTGTGTGTGTGTGCGCATCACACTGCGATCAGTGTCATTCCGGTGTCTGACATGATGGGTCTACCGTTGGTGACATATTCAGACACACACACACACACACACACACACACACACACAGGGTCCAGGTGGCTGCTCTTTCTGTCATGACAGACCTCAGACCAGACCACTGACTCCCTCGACTCCCCCAACACCTGCGACCACCACCAGTGCAGCCAACCCAGCTGCAGCCATGCGCAGCCACCAGTTATTGAATACATTTCCCCCCATCTGAAATTTGCAAGGAACATTTTGCTTTATATTAATATACAGACTGTTGAACCAGCCCTGGGGTGCTGTTTACTGATGGTTTGATGGTTAGAACATGGATTAAAAGAGTGGCTCTTACCCATCACTGCATGAGTATGCCAGTTTTCATGCAAACCAGTCACCACAAACATGCCATTAAAAACAGTGATCTGCAATGCACAGCCTGAGCATCAGAGCATGCTGCTTTGCAGATGACTCGGCAGCATAGGGGATTTTAGCTTACTTTCCCTGTACTTGTGTATCTGACAGGACCTCACCATGATGTGTCATGAACAAGTACTCAAGAGTGTTAGAGCAAACTCCAAAGCCAGCCTTGAAAATAAGCTCTGAAAGTAATGTTGGTACACCTCTTAAGACATGGTTGTAACTCCAGTCCCTTGCTGTCTCTGCCCTGCTGCCTTTTTACACTTTTTTTAAGAAAATAAATGCATCTTTTCTCTGCCCTCTACCTCCTTCTCTTTGTCTAGAAATGAGAGAGAGTGACCAGAAATGACCTGTTTCCATCTTCTTCCACCACCATCTTGCCATTTGTTTCTGCTCCTGATGCACATGGATATTATAAAGTCATGATCCTCTTTCAATATTCACCTACATAATAGAACTAGTACATTGAGCGTGGCTGCGTTAAGGGGCAGAGGATGTGTTATAGGCAGTGATTATCTTCCTGAAGACGACGCAGGCCTAGGCAGGCACTTACAATTATTTATTCATAATGCATCCACTGAAACACAAATGCACTTTATTGTCTCATTCTGCATCTTATTTTACCCATAAACCAGAAAATGGGCTGGGATTCTAATGAAAGAGCCATGTTAATATCAAGGCAGATAAGGGCTGGCATGTGCAGATGGGAGCACAATGTGGAAACCCAATCACAAGTTCCTTCAATCACTCAAAACCAGAACAAGAGGGAATGGATGCATTTGAATATTTTCCTCTACCTGGAGGTATTAAAACTATACAATTTTAATACCTATTTAACATGCAGTTGCTTTTTGTGCCTCTCATTTTTGCAGTTCTGCATAAAAAGCAGGCAGGTAATGCAGGAGTAACTGTGGCAGCTATGGGCATGACATGGTTTTTCAACCATTCCCCGACTTTAATCGCTGCATTAAGATCTTACTGAGTGGGCTGCTCTCTCCCCGCAGTCTAATTCTAGCTTTCTTCTTTATTCTGTTGTCTTCGCTGTGCTTGCTGAAATGCCAGAGATTTGGGCCACACAAAGAACTTTGTATTTCATAATTCAGTACTTTATTCCCTTTAGTTAAGCACTTTTCTGCTTTTCAAAAAATAGAAATGTTTATTTTAGCCTTTGACTTGGGATTCTGACTTTAAAGAGAACATTTTGTATACAGTATGTGGGATAATTCCCATGATGTAGCATGGCTTCTGTATCTATACCATAAAGAATCAGGGCAGGGTAACACTGGGAGACACATTCAGGAAAGGCAATCTAAAATGTGAGGTCACTTGTAGAAGCTTCGACACCAAAATTTAAAGCCATGCAATTGACTCATAACCTGTCTAGTGTTGCAGATACATGGTGGGCTGCAGTCTACCCATGCCGCCTGGCCCCTTTCCATTCCATGCTACAAAACTTATTCCAAACTTGTGTCTACTGCTTAAAGCACATACCATTAATCAAGAAGGTTTTGGTTAAAGATTAATTAAAGGTTAATGTTCAGCTCAGGTCCATTAAGTGCTACTTAAAGGTCATTTGAGGAAAGTTTGAGGAATGAATGATGAAATAGCAAATTAGCATTTTTACTTTAATCACTCAAGCATAAAGAACAACCATACAGCACAAGTGGTGCACACAATTTTAGGTTCACATTTTCAGTCTTTTCTATCTATATTTTCACCACAGACAGAAGAAACAACTGTATTCAGACAGAACGCAAGATGTGTGTTAGCAACGCATTCCCACTCACAACCTTGTCACACACCCTCGGTCATGGTCCTTCCACATCCAGATACGATGTGAAAGGTACATTGGGTGCATTGGTTGTTGACATTCTGGGAAGCCATGTCAAGTTCTGCCTGGTACATGCACTGTCTTTTTCAAAATACACTCTTGTACACAGGAAATTTACAGTTTACATAGAGTCTCTCTCAAAATAAATACACAACGTCAGTACAACAATGCGAATTTGAGCCTTTTTCTTCTCCAATACCAAACGCACGTGGGTGGGTTTAGGCAACAAAAGTACGTAGTTAGGTTTAGGAAAAAAGAACAGGGTTTGGCTTTGTAATCTTACGGGATGTGAACACCTCTCTCCTGGGTGAAAGTCGGTGTTTGTTGGATGTATGCACCACCCCTCCTATTCAGCCCTATTCAGACTTTCACCGCCTTAACTTTCATTCTTGTCCCGCCACATTTCCCCCTGATGCCTCTGAGTGCTGTTAAATGATAACCGCAGCTGGCTGCATATCATGCCGAGGATGGCTTTTTCGTCAGCGCAGCAAGTCACTGCCCAAGTGCCAGATTTCGATAACTTCAGAGTGAGATCGGGTTGGTGTCAGATGTGTCACAGAAATTCAATGGAAAAACACGGGTGAGTGTAAAAAGTTCCACGTTCTTACCAGGTGGTGCAAACTTAAGTGTAGACCAACCTGTTGTCTACACAGGTCATCGAATTGACACTTTGTCACACCCCTCAGCATTGAAATTGACGCATAAGGCACCCTTTAGCATCTCTACGTGACGCACAACTGAAACACACCGTTAAACAAAGGTAATGCTGTAAAATGGTTATGGTTAGGTTTAGGCAATAAATCTAGTTGATTAGGTTTAGAAAGTAGATCCTATTTGAGGTTAAAATTAGTGCATATGTTACATAGCATCATGTCAGTATGTAAGGACCTCGTGTATATTGTGTAACAATACGTTAAAGCAATGGGACATACGTAAGTTGCGTAATATTACATTAAAAATAACACTGACTTTTGGTTTCACACGAGACATTAACAGCTGTCAACAAATGAAAGTTGTTTTTTTTGACCTATCTACCTCCCCTCCCGCCCTATGTGGACTTTGTCAGTCTTTGTACTGCGTCAGTTGCTCTCAGCATCAAGTATTTCCATGGACCGGTTTACAATGGAGTTACTTAAAAGTCCTGTGTGTCTGATAAACATGTTAGAGGTTGCTCTGGCGTCGACATCACATGCTGAGGGGCATGTCAAAGTGTTGGTATTAGACCACCCAGTAATGAGAACAGTCTCTGTACAAGCATCCATGTTAGGTGAAAATGTCCCTGCTTGCCAGAAAACTTGTGCTCTTCCTGGGGCTTTTCAAATATAGTGTTATTTCATAAACATTCTGATATGGGAAATTAAAGGAGAGGCACTAGCAGACAACAAAATGACCAAGAATTGGTATGTTGCTAGCTAGCTAACATTGCAGCTAACACCTGTACAGTTGGAACACTGGAGCGAATAAACTGCAGACAATACAAACAGTCCAGTGGTCAAAGTAATGTGAATAAGATGAGGTGAAACTTGCCCGATCATGTCTTACATGAAATCTTGGCAAAATGCTTCATATCAATGCATGCTACCGCCTCACAGTTTAACAAAGCTGTGCTAGCGGCTGGTCAGAAGCAGATTAAAATGGCTGCGGATAATACAATCTCAACAGCACATATATCTCATTCATCAGAAACATTAGTTCCATTAAAGCATGAGATTGTTTGTTGCTCCTGTGTCAGGGTCACTTTGAAAAACAAAGTAAAAGAGAAAATGAGCGGTGATATGAATATTATGAAGGAGTATGGAGAAGAGGGAAGTCATTCCACCCATCCACGTTCCTTTATTTTCCACTCCGCCGGTCACATTTGAATATTTTGAAAGGAGTGCCTATGTTTGCCTTATCATGCATTATTCTGAGGCATTACCTGGGCCTTAACACTGCAATAAAGATGGCTGGGAAGTCTCTCTCCCTTTTTCACAGAGATGCACAACAATAATAATATTCATACACATACGCCTCAAGAAGAGGGGTCTTTGTTTGACTTTATAATCCCTTTAAAGATGTGCATGTTAGTAGCGGAGATTTATCCAGTGCGAATGATACTGAGGCTGTTTTTTTATTGCCGTGATACAAGGACAAATTTTTGAGGCAATGAGGAAGAGCAATATTACCTTCAGTTGGGACGCGAAGGGCCAAATTGTTGTGGAAATCCTATAATCACTGTGGGTAATATAAACGGTAAGGAATTAAATCATATCAGAAGATGGGGGGCAGCTTTGTCAAATCTATGTGAGGGCTGCAGGAGTCAGATGGACATATTTAAAATCAAATATGTATCATTTGGTTGAAATCATTTAGTGTCAATTATGTCTGAACTAAAGCCCAAAATGTACCCTGGTTTATCTTGTAGTGAGTGGTACACTAAAACTTTTTACAGAGAGTTTGAAGTTTGCAACAAACGACATAATAATTATAGTGACACTGCATTGTTTGATTATAGACAACTGGAAGGTGCAGTGTATCTGTGTTACATTCATTCGTTCCAGGACTCATCATTCCTTCTTCTACCAGAAACACAGACCACTGTCTTGTCTAACATTGCCAGAACTATCTCAACACTACTGACCACCCCTTGCCTTGTACACACACACACAGACAAACTTACACAGCAGGTTGGACGAGGTGTCACATCACTCCCTTATCATTAACTTCTTTCATTAGGGTATACATTGCCCTCAACATGTGTTTTTGCCAAGATGATAAAGGAGGACATTCTTCTTCACACAGACCTGCCAAAGCAACACTGGGAAGCATGACAACTGAAATGTGATATTGCATTGGTTTTAGTCTACAGATTAACTGCCACTTAAAGAGTGGTGCATGAGTGAGCTTTGTCCTGTCAGTCAATGGACTTCTGGAAAGAAAAGAATGTTTGAATTTTCTTTAATTTGAACTTTTTCACACACACACACACACCCACACACACACACACACACACAAAATATTTTAACACGTTTTTTATTTGTCTCTGATGACAATAATTCTTAAATCTTGAAATTTAAATTAAGGCTACTGCATTTTTTTTGTTATTGGAGTTAAAACCATAAATGCAAGCTTTTCTGTTGCTACTTTGATGCAACTAAGTGATATGTGAGTAACAATCTGGACACATTTTCCATCAAGTCCTCAAACCCAACATTTTCTCATGCAACACATTCTCACTCCAACCTCGACACATATCGACGTTTGGTCATTGAACTTCCACATCCAGATATGACGTAAAAAGTATCCTAAGTGCATTGGTTGTTGACGTTCTGGGATGCTATGTCAAGTTATGCCTGTTACATGCATTGTCTTCTTTCAAAATACACTTCTGTTTTCACAGGAAATTTACTACTTACACAGGCTCTTTTAAAATACATGCAGTTAAGTAGGTTAGATTTCCGTACAGAAAGTTACTTTGGTTAGGTTTAGGAAAAGAAACATGGTTGGGTGTCTTAAGGTTTAGGGAAGTAAAGTCACGTAGGTCAGGTTTCTGAAAAGAAACATAGTAACGACATACCTTAAAATAATTAAGTGAACTAAATAAATAAGTTCACTTGGCTTCTCATGGTTCTGAACGCCAGTCTCCTGAGGGAAAGTCCTGTGTTTTACAACCCATCCACCACCAAAACCTGGACTACTTCATTCTTTACTCCCATCAGCACACTGGTCACGTGATCACAACCTTTCTGATTACATGCATTACTTTTTGTATGTTTACGTACAAATTGTTCATGAGAACAGCCTGCCATACCACAATAGGTCACTTTTTCCTACCATCTAATAAGACCCACAGGAACATTTTCTATATTGGCCCCTTTACTGTTTATGTTAGGTTCAGGAAAAGAATCATGGTTTGATATTAAATAAGTACATTTGCTCTGTAACATAACTTACATGGGTACATTAATTACATTATGTTAAATATATTAGGTACATGACATGACGTTATGAACGTATGTAAGTTTACATAACTAAACACTGACTTTTGGTTTCATACAGGACATGAATATTGGTCTCCTGAATCAAAGGCCTGTGTTTGTTTGACCCATCTGCCCACTCCAAACGTCTCCTTATGCGGACTTTGTCACCTGACTTCTTCCCTTGCTCCAGTCACAATTACTACTGCCACTATAGGCCGCCACGTACACTAAACCTTATCATTATAAGCTGCTTGCACAACAGATCTGTGGTGTCTTTTTTGGAGGGTGAGGACAGTTTCATATTTTCAGATATATGCATGCTGGTGATGTGGCATAAGGTGTTTTTTTTTCTTTAGTTCCAAAAACTACTCCATCGCTTTTGCTGTTCTTTTTTGCCCCAGTGCTCACAGACAAATAATATGTGTTGGCCTTTCACCCTACGTGTCAAAAAAAGTTTGAGCTGATCTAAGAAACAATCACATTTTCTGTGGAGATAGTTGAGGGAAATGAGAGGGTCTCCTGGCTTGGTGACGGAGATTTGTTGCTTGGGGGGTTTACACCTTTCCCATACACCTTGCTTTTCCCAAATAAAGAAATTCTTGTGTGACATTAGTCCTTGAACAAGTATGGTGCCCTGAAACCATGAATAGAAATACATTTCCCTGCTTCCACCCTGACCCTGAGCCCTGTAGCCCATGGCTATTTCTGTCACACACCCACAGAGGGTCAACTCTCCAAACCCCTGTATAAAACCTTTTCTACCTTTCAGAGCCAGACAGAGGCGGTGGTGGCGGGGTGGGGCAGACAGATAGACAGAAAACCAGACAGAAAGAGAGAGAAGCCTTCCAGTGTCCGAAGAGCTGTTGTTTGTCTCCTTGAGGTTGCCCGCAGCCTTGATGCTTTTTTGTCTCGCCTCTGGACCTATTTTACTCCCTTCTCTCTCCCTCAATCTTTCTCACTCTCGCTCCATCTCTTTCTTTCGTTCACCCCATCACTCTCCTTCCATCTGTGTTTCTCTGCCTCTCTCGCGTTCTCTCTCTCTACCCACTTTTCCTTCCGAAGGCTAAGGATTCCGGCGGCCCCTCTGAGAGAAGTGTGTGAAAATGCACAATGCAGGTCCCCCGGCGTGCCCACCCCCGGCACAGAGTGTGAGAAGAGGGCCCTGCATTTGATGCCTGACTGACCAAATCTTCTGCCAGATAGCTGGGCCTTTCTATTCCCCGCGGCGCGGCGAGAGCGTGGCCAGAAGTGGTGCGGAAGGAGAGGGGAAGGCACAGTAATTGTACCAAGGTCTGTAGAGATTCCCCAACCCAACCCCCCCTCCTCTCCTAAACCGCTCCTGAATGGCTTCTCAGTTAAAAGGAAAAGTGTCCCTGGGCAGCGAGAAGCAACTTCTCTCCAGAATAACCAAAAAACAGTGTGCACTCATATATGAATAACGTTCAATTTATCACATGAAAGCCCATATATTGAATACAACACCTTGCACTGTTCCCAATTTCATCTATTTTTCAACACTCCCAATGAACAAAAAAAAAAAAAAAAGGAAAAGCTGAGTTAAATTCCCAAAGTCACTTTTGGATTGTATTCTGCCAAGGAAATCCATGCTGTAAACAGATTTTTTGTTTGCCAAAAAGTTGTCATTACAACAACAACTTTTACATATTTGCAGCTGAGAGCAAGATTTTTACACATCGTGCACTCAAGCCTGCGTGTCTTCTGCTTCTTGGAGACTTTATCACAGTGTTGCTTATATTTCCATGCCATGAAAATATCCAAGGGGCACACGGGTGTTGACTCTTGCCAATCTGATAGTCATCCAGTGGCGACAAATGACCTTGACAACAATTCCAAATCTCACTGACACACACGATGAAAAACATACAGTAACAGTGCAGGAACACAACAATGGATCCAAGTCAGTGACACCCTCCTCCCTTAAAGAGGCTGCAATTGTAATGCTAAATATTTCATCAGTTGACTAAGAGAGAAGTTCAGAGGGCCTTGAGAGAGAATGCCATCCGCTACAAACTTGTCAGACCTTGCGCACTCCATGAAATTTTATGATATGGCATCTTTCCTCAGCAGCCCATGAGAGGGGGACAGAGGAGAGAGAGATGGTCCTCACTCATTATATGATGTATAAAATCTATGTGGAAGAATGGACAAAAACTCCTACCACAAATTTTGGACGAATGGAATAATCATTACTGTTGGTGGAGTCATATAATGAATGAATGAATATAAAACTCACACAATGAGGATGGGAAGGTAAAAGCCACAATCCCTATAACCTAAGCCTACAGCTAGCCAGTGCCATTGAAAGAGAGTAATCCCAGCTAGCACACCTTTGGATGTACCCAACGGTCTCTCCACCTCACTCCCCGCCACTCAGAGACTGCAAAGCTGGAAAGTTTGCTGATCTGGTGGGTAGTCTGGAGGTGGTCCAGCCCCTGAAGGTCTGTCTCTGCAAAATATACAGCTTGTAAAATAGTGATATGGGTACTTAAAGGGAAATTAAAGTGATTTTCAACCAGCTCTCTGTCAACCACAATGTAGGGAGTGCAGGCAAAAGCCCGGAGGATCAGAATATCCAGGAGGGCACAACACAGGAAGTGACAAAAAGTGGTCCTAAATTCTTTCAAAGTTTCAAAGTGCTTGAATCAAGTCTCACCTTTGCATGATGTGGAAATATCCAGGAGGAGGCAAATGAACAAGTTGAAGAGCAACATTCCAACTCAGCCCTTGAAGCAACACATGCTCCTGGTGGAGTGTGCTGCAGTAGCATTCCACCTCACAGGCTTTGAAATGCTGTAATCTAGCTAAAGAATGAGACACTGTTACACACACCGACACTTGATATTGTCACACACACTGTAACAGAGGAACAACTGCTGTGACAATCACAAAGATGCTGTGTGTTCCACAAAGCCAAAGCATGCACGGGTGGCAAACAGTTCAGTTTTCTTTATCTTTTCTTTGCAAGATTGAAAAGAGAGGTGCACATGGAGCTGCACCATTCTCAAACCTGAGCAAAACATGAGAGGTTTTCAGCTATAACTAAAAATGTAGCATCACTTTAGTCATTTCCAGTGAACAAAAAGCTCAAGTTGACTGTAGAGACAACAAATTCTTGACTCACAACAACACTAACTTAAAAGACTGCAATCGTTTCAAATGAGAGAGCTCTGAGCACAAGAGGAAGCTCCTACTGTGGGACAGATGGCTGCAAGATGCAGATACGTGGTTAGTGGCATAAACCTTGTACATATCCAACATAACCCTACAGTATGTAGTGGATACAGAGAGAGTCCTGGCATCAGAATCAGCTGGAGGAGAGTCATCTCTCTTGGACGAAGATGCTTCAGAGGGCATCTGAGTGGTATTTTCTGAAAACTCCCCATCCATTTCAAAGAGCCATGCTCAGTGCTGCACATTTTCTGCATCCCTTCCAATTCATTACCCCCTCGCCCACATGTATTATTCTGCCCGCTACGCATTCCCTCTCGTCTCTGGGGGCAAATTTATTGGTTGAAGCATTTTGAGTCCATTTACCTTTTAAAAGCTGCCGTTTAAAGCTCGATATTTTCTCTCTCAGCTCTGTTCCTTGATAGCCTGGGATCTATGAGATTGCCTTCCTTCTGCTTTGATGAGCAGTGTAACTTTATTCACTTGCCCGTTATTGAAGATACTGGAGATGAGTTTGGTTTGCTGGGCTTTAGTATGCTAAAGTTATGTATTTAAAGAAACAAGACTGATCATATCATTTTATTAATGGATATACTGTATAATTTTATTTTCAGCTGAATGTTTCCTGCTCTATTATCATACATTCATTGTGGCTGGTTCATCTATGTTATCTTATTAAATGGTGGTTTACCTGGAATGAAACTTTTCTAAGCATATAGTTTGGCGTAATCATAATCTATGGTGAGTAGGTGAAATAAAATGATGAGTTATATTGTTCTTCTCTTGATATTGAGAAAAAATAAACCTCAATCATACATGATGTTCATCAAATCCATTGCTGTATCTGAGTCTAAACGAGCGACTGGCGCAGTGTTATATAGGACATGACTCTCTGATCTCACTTCATTCTGTAAGGGGGGGGGCATTATGCATTTTTCAGATGGATTTAAGCAGTGTCCTGTGGGTCCTTTAAGAGCCCATCATATTTATGAGGACTGCATATTATCACCATCAAGAGAGTGTCACAGAAGCTCGGAGAGAAGATGACTCTAATTGTTGCTGGCGTTTGGAGAACACACCGTAGTAGCCACTGTTTTCCCGTCTACTGAAGAGGATGGTAGCCACGTTTGAACACAAGAAAGGGTGGCAATATTATGATTACACCCAACTCAAACAACTTCTTTGTCTTTTTTTTTTGTTACCCACTTATTTTGATTATAAGTCATACATGATCATTTTTGAAACAAGTCCTCCAAGCCAATACAACCCACAGGAGTGTGTCCTAAATTTGCACCCTTACTTGTAGCAAAAATGACATATGTTACCAGTAATGGTTGCAGTGGGCGGTTGCAATTAGGTTCAGGCAACAAAACTACTTCATTAGGTTAAAGGTCTCGTGTGTATGATTTAATGGCTGTTCTGGGCTACTGTAAAAACAACATGGTGAACTCTGTGGAAGGGGATCTGCTCTGTATGTAGACATATATGCAGTTCTTTTTTATGGTGCCAAAAACACTTACATGTAGTTTAAGGTGATTATACACTAATTTAAACATAGTTATGATTATTACATTCCATTTCTGACATTTTGGTCTCCAAGTCCTTTGTCTCAGTGCATCCCAATACCCATATTACTATTTAGTATGCCGGAAAAAGATTTACTACACTAATACAGTATGCCAAAAATACCAGAATGTCCTACTGCATCTGGTTGCATTTGGTATTATGCAAGCCAGCATGCTTTTTTGGCTATTTTGACCCACAATCTTCTGTGCAGGGGAAGATGCATCGCATTGATTTAGAAACAAAAAGCTGAAATAAGCCACAATGACTATAATCAGCCAGTAAATGTATGTAGAGCAGAGCTCTCCAACTTGACCTCCACATCTGGTGAACTCAGCGAATGGTGTTTTGTTGAATCTCCAAGGTAATGTTAAGTGATAATGTCAAGATCTGCTATGTTCCAAGTCATACTTTTTTTTCTTTTACAATTTCATGCTACGGACTGCGATGGATATATGAGCAAGAGGGTCAAAGTAAAGGCACAATGTCATGACAAAGTAATACGTCTCATTTATGTGCATACTCAGTGCACTACACACTTTGTTAGGGCTACTGCAGCACATACTGAAAGTAAAAAGAAAAGGTATGTGATTCCGAACGGAGCATTTGTCTGACCCAACCATCCACCCCGAACTTCTCCCAAATGGACTTTGTCGCTCTCTATACTCCATCACCAGACATTTTCCTTTGCTAATTACTCTGGCTATTAGAGGTCGCCGCCTCTCATAAACATAGGTATGAGTTGTGATAAGCTGCTTGTACAAATAACCTATGGGGTCTTTTTAGGGGTGGAGGAAAGTCTCCATTTTTGCAGCGTATGCTGAACATTTCTTGATATGATTGTTTCATGTCGTAATTTTCACCATGTGTATGCCATTAAAAGTACAGTCTTGAAGAGAACACAGCTGATGAGAAGATTATTTTTACAAATGCTAATTTCATCACCACAAAATTTATCACAAAGACTGAGCAGTTTGGGTTGTAGTCATTGTGACAACCCCACATGTATGCACCCGCTCTAAAGGAAACAAATTAATTACGTTTTATTTTGAAAATATCCATGTGTTTTCTGACCAGGGAGTAAAAACTCCCAACAGAAGAGAGTTGTACATTGTTAGTTAGACCATAGAGGTCAGTGTTAGCCAATTGAAAAGTTTAATTGTCCTGATATGAGACCCCCAGCGGTGTTACAAGCATTCACATATCCATGTACATTCATTCTCATGAGCAAGCATACACCGCACAGGAGGAGACAGTAGTATTGTAAGGGAGGGCCACAGCGGTTCATCGGCAGGACAGAGACATAAATCTTGGCGCCCTGAGGACAGGTGTGGGAACCAGGGAGGGAGAAGTTTAAAGGTCCCCACACAGCTGCTTTGATTCACTGTAATTGTCACTGTACAGTAGAGGACAGCACAGTTACCTCTCCACTGAGACCAGCCCCTGTTCAAGCACAGAACTTGCTCAACAGCATTATGTTGCAATTAGTGGGAATCACATTTGTGAATAGCCGATCTGCTCTTCACAATTAATTTATGCTATTTAAAATAAAGGAAATAGATTATATTTTTCTGATTTCTTTAGGAGTTACACTATTCATAATTCACTTTATCAACTTCTCTTTGTAATTGTCATGGTGGCCCAGAGCTCGAGCCAATACTAGTACATAAGACTACAAAAAAGGCCAAACCAGTGAGTGTGCACCCAGAAGGATTACAGTCGCTGCTATTACAGAAGTTCCCAGTTGTGCGTCTGTAGTGAATCTGTTGGTGAGGACAAACGGTGCAGCAGGAGGAAAAAAAAAAATCAATTGAGTAAAACAAAAGTATTGACAATAGTTGCAGCTGCCATGAATTTAAATGTTTCAAGTGATAAATAGTGATGGAAGAAGAATAAAGACCTTTTACACTGGTAAAAATAGAAATACTACATTGTAGAAATAGTGTGTTAGAAGTAAAAGTCCTGCATTCAAAACTGTGCTTAAAGCATATACTGTATAAGTACCAAAAATAAAAGTAGCTATTATGCAGAAGGGCCTGTTTGAGAATTATATATATTGTAAAACTTCAATTAAAAGCCCAGTCCCAATAGAAACACCCAGTCCCTTTTACTAGTCTGGTGTGGTTGCCAAGCACTTCATTTTTATAGAAGTTCTTTGGATGTATAAAACTACATTGAGCTAATGTTAGTTAGCTGTTTAGACTGCATATACAAATATAAATGTTCAAACTTTTCTCAATATGGAAATGCTACACATCATTAACTGTGGTGGATCCTTACCTCTGAAGCTGTCATTACGTTGGAATATGTGTCCATTCCTCAATTACCTGGGTAGTTATTTAGATTCCTTTAGTCCATGAGGAGGGTGGCACAGTGGTGTGATGGTTAGCACTGTCGCTCCACAGCAAGAGGGTTGCCGGTTCAATCCCAGGTGTGGGAGCCCTTCTGTGCGGAGTTTGCATGTTCTCCCCGTGTCAGCGTGGGTTTTCTCCAGGTACTCCAGCTTCCTCCCACAGTCCAAAGACATGCAGGTTAACTGGTGACTCTAAATTGTCCGTAGGTGTGAATGTGAGTGTGAATGGTTGTCTGTCTCTATGTGTTAGCCCTGTGATAGTCTGGTGACCTGGCCAAGGTGTACCCTGCTTCTCGCCCAATGTCAGCTGGGATAGGCTCCAGTTTTACAGTATATATTATCGAAATATAATTGTATATCACTTTAATGTTGATGCTGGCAACAGTGGGGATCAATTCAATTAATTAGCTCAACACATAATAATACATTGTATTTTTTGATTGATTAATATTTTGAATTAATAATTTAATTGTCAAATTAGTATCTAAAGCTGTCACATAAATGCAGTGGAGCAAAAGTGCAATATTTGTCTTCAAAGTGTATTTGAGGAGAAGTATAAAGTAGCATAAAATGGAATCACTTAAGCAAGGTGTCTCATATTTTTTCTTGAGTATATCTACTTAGTTAGTTACTGGTGATAAACTAAGTAGTTATGTGGCCCTTCTATGTACCTTTCTGCAACTTTTCTTATTTATTTGGTTTGAGGCACATACGGAGCACATTCCCTTAATAACTTCAAACTGTGAGGAAATATACACATATTCATCAGTTCATCAATTACCTTCATCATTCATCTTTGGTGCTGGTGATGAGTTATATCCTGGAGATCTATAACATGATTGACAAGTAGGAATGTTGGTGCGCGCTGCTGCATTTGTCCAAGCAGGCCCCGATTGCATCAGTCACACCTGGCGACTGCCTTGGGCTTACCAGCCTGTAATTTCATGGCTCAAAAGTACAATGTCTCATTCTGTCAACATTCACTCCTGATGGAGGATTGCTCATTTGCTGCAGTATCCAGCATGTATCCTGCTATTTTTTTGATTCCGTGAGAACGCTGCACCATATATTTACAACATGCTGATTTTGCATGATTTTTAAATCCGTTCTGTTGGTGGCAGAGAGAAGACAGACTTGAAGGCAAAGAAGAAAGATGTGTTTTGAGAGATAAGACTGAGATTGATGACAGCTGTGAATCACTTTTTGGCCTCATCGGACAGACTTTTCAACGATGGTGGCCCACGATACTTTTGCCGTCTTGTGTTACTGTAACCTAGGAATGCAGCCTCTCTCCTTCTCTCCCTCAAGCTCTCTCCTCGTATGTACAAACCACCAATGACAAATCACCCGCAAGGACTCTCTAAGTACACACCGCTTCATGCATCATAAACAACATGCATTTATCTCATCTTCTTCCTACATAGTTATTAAGCTGAAGCACTTTACTGTCGGCCTCATCCTACTATCTTATGTCTAAGAAATAATTAACAATAAGGTACGCCTCTGCCCCTTCAATCGTTGTGATAATGGTTTTCAGATAATCAATATGCATATAGTTGTACATTTAAATTAGGATCAATATGCTTGGCTTAAGTAATACTTTATGCTAACAAGACATGGCATTAGTTGATTTGGGAGCAGTGTTTAAGTATCCAGATGACTTTGGCATAAGGGCTCCAGAGTGGTAGTGCCTTAAGAATTCATATGATGCCGTGGTGTTAAAGACAGTTAATAACTTATAACCCTGGAGAGAGTTAATACAGATCAATGTAGTCCTTCAAAACTGTGATTATTTAAACCAGACATGTTAAGAAAATAATATTAAACACCTTCTTCATTATAAACAATAACATTTTCTAATTTCCTTTTTAACAACTGCATTTACTCCCTTGACATTTGAATAAGTAATTCTCTTGGAAAAGACAGAGCAACCTTTTAACTGTATTCAGAGCATGAGACCACTTACGTGTGTCTGAACATCACGGTGAACTTTACCATCCATGGCCGCCAAAGAGCCACAGGCAAGAGTGACAAGAGTTCAAAGGTTAGGGAAAGTGCGATGCTTTATTACCGGTGGAAAAGTAATTTTCTATCAATCGATTTCAAATGATCATAAGCCCCGGAGGGCATCGATGCTTTATTATCGTCACATT